>NC_056739.1:1579106480-1579406480 GCF_019279795.1 Protopterus annectens | reverse complement strand
GTAAACTTATGTTACATTCTGTTGCCTTTACTTATATGGATATGTTTTATTATATGGTGTGTGTTTTCCTGAAACTGATGCTTTGGTTGTCAGTAGTGCAGAGGAATAAGGATATAAACTGTGACATCCCTTCTCTGGGCCAGTAATCATGGAGCCTGAATCCTCACCACTGACGCCAATGAGGGATGTTCACTTGGAACAAAAATAGATATACACAGTACTTCCAGATGCATCAAGCACAATTTCCCTTAAGACTACACAGGGAAGACACTCAGTCCAGGGCCTAGATTTCTCTCTCTCTCTCTCCAGGTCCCCAGTATGACACCCCACTAGCAATGCTGTAGATTTGAGTCCTTAGCCGAGTGTCCAAGCCAAGTCCACCACCACTCTCTCTGTGAAACCAGTGCTCTGTGCCCCAACTCCAAGCAGCTGACACACACACTCTTTGAGATTTGATTTGCACACACACACACACACACACACACACACACACACACACACACACACACACACACACACACACACACACACACACACACACACACACACACACACACACACACACACACACACACACACACACACACACACACACACACACACACACACACACACACACACACACACACACACACACACACACACACACACACACACACACACACACACACACACACACACACACACACACACACACACACCTGGGAAAGGCTGTCACATATTTATTTGCTCTGCTACCCTTTGCCCAGACTATAAAGGTAGTTACTGCCACCAGACATGCCAAAGCCAGCTACTCTAAGGCTCTTACAAGAGTACACAATTATACTGAGTGAAATTAATACTAATACAAATGGTAATGTTGACCAAATAGCAAGGCTTTCAGGAGTGGCCACAGTGCCACCAAATAAATGTAAGTACAATCAAAGGTTAAGATCTTCTCTAAAGGATCAGCCACAATGAGAAGTTTAAATATATATAATAATAAATAATAAAAGCACATGAATATACTAAATATCTATTTACAATAAGCACCCGAGTTTCAGTCATAGGAAATATTAAAATAACACAGAAGAATAGATTCACACAGATACAAAAAAAAACAGTACTTAACAAATCTCACTATATTTTCCTGACTGATCTAAAGAATTACCATTCCCTGGTTACTTACCAAAGCAAGGCAAGATGAAGTAGGTGAGTGATCCTTCTATGTCAGGTTAAAAAACAGACTGCTCAGAGACTTCTGTCTCATATAGTATTAAAACATCAGTTTTGTGCTGGATTACAGAATGACATCATATACATTTGGTCATCTCATTTCTGGTTCCCATACTACCCCCGTTTACTAGAGACTGAGAAAAATAAAACCAATAAAATGTAAAAACCTGAAGAAACAGCCAGAAGTACTTGACAATCACTTTATTAAATAACAAATCTGATAGAGTTAAGCGTTTTAGCCCCCAAAAATATTGCAAGGGGATTTCTTCAGAACTAAAAAACATCTACCAACACAGCTTAAAATACAATAGAAAAATCAATGACTCAATAAAACAATAACCTAATAACACAATTAACCTATTGGTTAAAACGTTAACCCTCTAGGTGCCTAAGTTTCAACAAACAATTAATACTGGTGTACTCATTCAGTCCAGGGTAACCAAAGGCATTTAACCATAATTGCCACTTTAATTCACATAATGCAAGATGTTCAGGTAATAATTTACTCTGAATATCAGGGACAATCTACTATATTACCGAAAACCCAAATTCATGATTTTTATACTCTACCACATATTTACACAATGCATTAGTAAATTTACCTTTTTTAATATCAGACAAGTGCTCGTACATTCTTTCACGTAAATGCCTGATAGTTTTTCCTATATAAAAAGCCAGACACTGTAAGCAATTTGCCAAGCATACAACACTTTTGGACTGACAACTGAAATGCCCTTGTATTTGAAAAATAAAAATCACAGAGTTTAAATCTTACACCCGTGGATATTATATAAAGGCATTGTCTGCAGATCCTGCATTTACAATTGCCTAATGCTTTATTGTTATTAAAGCCAATACTTGATGGCTTACTATTTTCTAACAAGTTTTTGAAGGACTGTTCCTTTCTGAACACCATAGCTGGCTTGTCACCCAACATGCCCATCACAGTTTGAACAAGGGTGAAAAAGTTCCAATTCTTATTTAAAATTTTTACTATGGCTGAACTATCCTTGTTAAACACTGTAATAAATGAAAAACTACCTTTTTCTGTTTTCATCCCATCTTCCATTTTATTTACACAGTGGGAAGTTCTATTTTTATTCCTATTATCGTTTCCAACAAACTGATGGTTTAAAATGGGTTTATAAATCCCATTTTGTCTTTTAAATATAACCACATTACTTACATTTTCCAATAGAGTATTAGGATAGTCTCTTTTCCTGAACATATCAAGTATAAAATCAATTTCAAAAATAAATTAACCACAAAAAGGAGCGAAATGGCTTTGCAGTAAAAAATCCAGTTCCCAATGTAAAATAACAAAAACAAAAACAGCAAACCTCTATTTCCAAAGTAAAACAGCTTTTTCAGCTCATAAAAGTAGTGTGCTGCAAAGTAAAGCAAGTGTAGCTGGTTCTTCAACCCAAAAAGAATCGCACAAAAGTATAATCCAAACGAGAACTTTAATAGCTAGCTAGAGTTAAGCGCTTTCACCAAATGGCTTTTTCAAAACTTCAACAACTGCCATTAAAAACAAAGCATTTAAATATACAATGGAAGAAGTTCATTGGTGCACATGACATAGTTAATTGACTTAAACTCTAGTTAATTTACATATATACAGAAATCCTTCTGATATACTTCTAAAATACATTTAAAAAAGCTAAGATAGTTTATTCATCATAATACAGAAGGACATAGTATAAATACACATCTATGACCTAAAACAAATGTAAAATGTGTTCAGGTTTTACCTTTTACTGTGTAAGCAAAATGTTTTTAGTTTACACACTTAGTTGCCCCCCCCCCTTTTTATACACATACCTACCTGCACTACTTTTTAATTCATGTACTATCATGTATCTGAACCCTGTTGCACATATAGACTTATATAGACTTCTATGGAGCATTTTTATATAGTTACACTTGAATCAATCGTATTTTACCCCTTTTTTCCTCTTCATGCTACACTATGGATGTTTTATAACTTTTTATAACATTTCACTATCTCATTTTACATTTGTTTTAGGTCATAGATGTGTATTTATACTATGTCCTTCTGTATTATGATGAATAAACTATCTTAGCTTTTTAAATGTATTTTAGAAGTATATCAGAAGGATTTCTGTATATATGTAAATGAACTAGAGTTTAAGTCAATTAACTATGTCATGTGCACCAATGAACTTCTTCCATTGTATATTTAAATGCTTTGTTTTTAATGGCAGTTGTTGAAGTTTTGAAAAAGCCATTTGGTGAAAGCGCTTAACTCTAGCTAGCTATTAAAGTTCTCGTTTGGATTATACTTTTGTGCGATTCTTTTTGGGTTGAAGAACCAGCTACACTTGCTTTACTTTGCAGCACACTACTTTTATGAGCTGAAAAAGCTGTTTTACTTTGGAAATAGAGGTTTGCTGTTTTTGTTTTTGTTATTTTACATTGGGAACTGGATTTTTTACTGCAAAGCCATTTCGCTCCTTTTTGTGGTTAATTTATTTATGATACACTGTCGTCTGAATTAGGAGCGTTTACCTTTTACTGCAAGCAACTTGTTGCCTGGTTTTATAAAATCAATTTCATTTATAAAATCCACTTCACACGAGACCATACTAGCTGCTCTCACCAACTGTCCTTTTACCACAGATCTCTTCTGGTACGGTGGGTGGCAGCTAGTGTACTCCAAATATGAATTGGAAAAAATAGGCTTTCTATAGATTCTTGAATTTATTTTTCTGTCTACAGAATCTATAAAGATTTCGACATCCAAATAACAGATACTCTCATTATGGAATGTGTGGGTGAATTTAAGAAATTCAGTAATACTGTTAATATAATTTAAGAACTCATCTAGTAGTCCCTCAGTTCCAGTCCAAACCAAAAACAGATCATCCAAAAACCTTGCATAATATTTAATATACTTTGAGTATCTACTTTTAAAAATGAATTCAGATTCCCAGTGAGACATAACATAGTTAGCATAGGTAGGGGCACATGCTGCCCCCATAGCCACACCTACCACAATTTAAAATACTGTCCCTCAAAAAAAGACAAAATCATTGCGAAGAATAACTTCCGTTAGAGTGACAATAAGATTAATACAGTCCTGTTTAAATTTCTTAATCTCAAATAACTATGTTTCTAGCCAATATAACCCCACATCATGTGGTATGACTGAAAGTAAGTTTTTAACATATATAGTAACAAACAGCATACCATCAATAACTTCTACATTGTTTAGATTTGATAGAAAATCTCAAGAATCCTTACAAATATATTTAAGTTCCTTTAAACCACCCTTTAAATAATAATCAACCAATTTAGCCATGAAAAACGTTTTTGACCTTTTACCGTCAACAAGACATGGTGCAGCGGTAGCGTTGTTGCCTCACAGCAAGAGGTTCTCCCGTTCGATTCTTGGCTGGAGTGCGGGGAGTGCCTTCTGTGTGGAGTCTGCATGTCCTCCCCCGCAGTTGGGTGGGCATTCAAAAGACATGCGTAAATGGGTGTGCCTTCGTTGAAGATTGAACGTCGAGCTGGCACCTCAGCATTCGTGAAAAATCTACTGCCAATCATTAGCGGACCAGAGTTCCACTATGGCGACCACTAACCGGGAAAAGCTGAAAGACAAACAACCGTCAACAATAGATCTAAATGGGGGCTGACATAAATCTTTGGGGATCCCAAAAATACTTGCTATTACTGCAAACTCATTTTTTTATATAGTTATATTCTTCCAAGTTAAACTGACCCTGAAACAACATGTCATCAAGCATAGTGTCAATTTTTTTTAAAAGCAATATTGATTTCATTTTTGGAAACCTCAGCATAAGTTCCATCCATAAGAATAACATTCATGCTGTTACAATAGTCCACCTTTTCTATAATGACCATGCCTTTACCTTTATCAGGTTTCATTACTCGTATTTTTTTATCATCCACAATATCCGACAAAGAGCTTTTTGTTCTCTTGTCAAATTGTCATGACCCCAACATATTTTATCACTTAACATTTGCCTAAAATCTAATTCACATGCCCTCTCATAAGTGTGGACTAAATTATGCATAGGGGGGTTAAAAGTGCTTGTTTTTTTTCAAAAAATATGGATGAATATGTTCAACCCTATCATTAGAGTTAAACCATAAACATAAATTCAGTTTTCTAGTGTATAATTTTAGATCCAATAACAATTCAGCTATATGACTCCTACGAGCTGGCTCAAAACTAAATCCTTTTGCAAGAATATCAGCATAGGTTTGAGTTATACATTTGTTAGAATAGTTATAAACCTTAAAATCACCTGTATTATTTAAAATTGTCTCAGGACCAACAGTTTTATCAGAAAACATAAGTTCACTATCAACAAATTCACACAAGGATTCAAAACACCCTGGGGTTGAAAAACACCACTCTATATTAAAAGAGTTCAGCTTGTAGGATATCAAGGTAAGCTGTTATGTTCACTTAACCTTTGGTCCAAATCAGCTGTAACCACCTTAAAAAGGTAACTATATTAAGTAGGTATGAACTTCCATTAGCACAGCCAAACCGAGTCAACTCTAGAAGTAGAGATTGCCTATGTCCCTCTAAACAAATTCCACAATGATCCTCTCCATAATCTTGCTCAGCATATTGGTGAGATTAACAAGTAAGTAGCTCCAGGAGTCAGCTATGCATCCTTCCTTGTGAATAGTGTTACAGTGCATTGCTGCTTGCCATGGGTTGAGGACAATGCCTGTTCAGAGGTTTTTATTCAATAAGATGTGAATGGGTTTCCTATATTATATTTTAAAACAACGAGAAAACTTCTCATGATATTCATACTACTAATATATGCCCTTCTACCTCCTCACCCTAGTAGATGACACTTACTACTATACTAGCCAGTTTTCTAGTTTCAGCACTCAAATCTGTTTCTTTGATCTCAGCACTTGTTCAGAAAAAAAAAAAAAAAAAAAAAAAAATTCATCTGCTTTTACTGTACTTGTGTTTTTACCTACTTCTTTTTACTTTTGCATCATCTTAAAATACTCAATTGTATTTATTACTGCTTGGTGTAACTCATTCTAAGCCTTTTGGTTTAAACACTTGGGCTTCGGACCAGTTAGTTGTTTTGCACTGAGAGGTTTGTGGTCTGCACTGTTGTGGCAGAACAGGTAGCTTACATCCTTCTAGGTTGAGAACTGCTGATTGAGGGCTCAGTGTCTGTTATTCTAAAAGTGTATTAATTCTGGTTTAAGCACTTGGGCTTTCAAGCCAGTTATTTTACATTAAGAGGGTTCGTGGTCTGCACTCTTGTGGGAGGAGAGGCTGGACTCTGCCCTTCTGAGCTGGGAATTTCTGGTTAAAGGCTTATAGTGCATGCATATCTGAACTGTTTCTTACTGAAGTTGGTGCGCCTTGTTTGCTGTGGCATAGACTGGATTCGGGCCTGCTGGATCTAGCTTTGTTTGTGTAACTTGAGCACTAATCCAGACATTCTCTAAAGTATTCAATGGTATTTATTACTGCTTGGTTGTAACTTGATTAAAGTGTAGCTATCATTCAAGTCTTTTGGATTAAGCACTTGGGCTTCAGACCAGTTGTTTTACATTAGGAAGGTTTGTGGCAAGCACTGTGGTGGCAGGACAGGTAGCTTTCATCCTTCTAAGTTGGGAACTGCTGATTGAGAGCCCAGTGTCCAAGTGTATTAGTTCTGGTTTAGGCATTTGGGCTTCAGGCCAGTTATTTTACATTAAGAAGGTTCGTGGACTGCACTCTTGTGGGAGAAGAGGCTGGACTCTGCCCTTCTGAGCTGGGAATTTTCTGGTTAAAGGTTTATAGTGCCTGAATATTTGAACTGTATCTTACTGAAATTGGTTCACCTTGTTTGCTCTAGCATAGACTAGATCCAGGCCTACTGAATCTAGCTTTGTTTATATACTTGTTGTTTGTTTGCTTGTTATTTCCCTGGAAGCTAATTCACCTAATACGCAACTTCTCAGCGCTTCTGTGGATCACTAGTGATATCTGCATTGCTTACTGTACTTATTTCCTTGTTTCACTTGAAAGAAAGTTACCGTTTGTCGTTTTTGCATTTAGTTACTTGTATCACATTGCACTCAAGTTACCTGGCACTTGCTCACTAAAGCAATTATATAAGTCAGCACTAAAAATTAAAAGCACTACACCCTCACTCCCCACTGGCCCTTGTTTTCAATTAAGGATTTCCCAATATTATTCTAGCATGTCCAAAGGTCAGTTGTCAATCTCCTCTCCGGTCCAGCTGGTGAATCTGGGAATCTTGAGGCAATGTTATAACTGCCTCATGTACACAGACAACCCTCTCCTCCTCCCACATAACACAAATACTTGTAGAGATGCAGCTATTTAGCCAAACTGGAGGCTGAGCTTTCTCAACTCAGGACTGGCAAGACCAGACAGGAGGAGAAGGCAACTACACACACCACAAAACCAGCCTCACATAATGCTACCACTCCACTGAATCAAACACATAAACACACAAAGACATACTCGGAGGCTCTGAGTAAAATTTACCTAAACAGCAGAGGCCTCCAAAGCAGACACCCAAACAACTGCTACCTCAAGACACCCCACAAGCAACACATAAACCACAAAAGCAGTGTGCAAAGCAGTCACTGCCCTTAAGGCCAAATACAACACCAAACATACTTGTCATAGGTGACTCCATAGTCAGACACACTGACGTCCCACTCACCAGGCTGAACAAGGAGAGGGTCACAGTAAGCTGCCTATTGGGCGCTAGAATCCGCCACATAACACAAGCACTCGGGTCACTCCACAGCAAGTACAAATATGACACAGTCATTGTCCATGCTGGTGTGAACGACCTGAGACGTACCTCCCTGGACTGCATGAAAAGAGACACAGAGGAGCTCTCTGATTATGTAGCCCAGGCAGGTATGACCCTAACCCTGAGCAGTATCCTTCCTTCACCAAGAATGATGCCACAATATAGAGACAAGATGATCAGCTTTAACAATTGGCTTAATGTCTGGTGTCATTCAAAGGGGATCCAGTGTCTGTCTGCCTGGGATGACATGCTTGACAAGCCACGCTGCTCAAGGGACGGCTTGCACCTGTCACCCTGGGATTCCGGATATTGGCTAAGGCTCTTGCCACCCCATAGTGCCTTTTTAGGCAAGGCTCAAATTCTAAACCTACCACCCTAGAAAACAAAAATGGGAAGAAATTGAGGGTAATGCTGCTCAATGCCAGAAGTCTAAATCTCAAAATGCATGCACTCGAGGCCCTTCTCAGTATGGAGAACATCGATGTCTGTGCTGTAACTGAAACCTGGTTCAAGGCTCCTGAGAGCACCCCGGCACTATTAGGTTTTACCTCATATCATGCGTTCCGGCCCCAAAACCCGGACCACTCCACAAAAGGAGGGGGTGTATCCATATTCATAAAGGATACTCACACCTCCAGGTTGGTGGCAACGCATGAAGCTTCGGAAACCATCCAGGTGCAACTAACAATAGGCAAAACTGCTCTACAAATTGTAGCATGCTACAGGCCACCCTCTCAAACTCAGGAACCCCACACAGCCTTCCTGAAGACACTGGAGGGTATAAATGTATCTCCAAACACCATCATATTGGGTGACTTCAACTACCCGAATATAGACTGGGAACATTACTCAAGCCCTAACTTTCTAGCCCAACGGTTCCTGGAGTTCATAAATTCAAATGCCATGGAACAGCTAGTCACTGTTCCCACGAGAGGAGAAAATATACTAGATCTCATTGTCACAAACATGGGGACAAAATGCTCCACACCGAAGTATATCCCTCATTGGTGAGATCTGATCATAAACTAATCTCACTGGAAATCCACATCCCGCCCCACCCCAAACAAAAAGACCATAGTGAAGAACTTCTCTAAAGCAAACTTCACACTACTCAAGACTGGTGTGGTATCCTTCAAGGCCCCTGAGTCAGAGGAAACCACAACCCAAGCTGCGGAAGCCCTTACAAATGCCTTCTATGAACACCTCCAGGACTGCATGGATCAGGCAATCCCAAATAAAACCAAGACTCTTTCCACAAAGGGCAAACGTCCAGTCTGGTGGACCCCAGCCATTAACAAACTTTACAATAAGAGGAGAAAGCTATTACATGATAGAACAAAATCCATAAAAGGGAAGTCACCCCTGATCATTATTAGTAAAAAATACGAGCACTCATAAAATCAACTAAGGCCAATTTTGAGAGAAAAATTGCCATGGATTCAAAGGACAATCATAAGGCCTTTTTCAGCTATGTTAGGAACCTGGGTGGAAACTCACAGATATGCTCAGAATTAGTCCAAAATGATACAAAAATCACTGAACCCACAGACATTGCCAACATACTGGCAGACAGGTTCAGTGCAAACTTCACCCCTCTCCCCTAAAGGAGAGATAACTATCCCAGCCGAGTGTAGCCTCCCGGACATCTCAAATGCGCAGGTGAAAGCTGCTCTCTCTAAAGCTAAAAACACAGCATCAATGGGACCGGATGGTGTCCCCGGCTGTGTGCTACACGAGCTAAATGAGGAATTAAACCCGCACATAAGGCAGCTGTTTAATCTCAGCCTTACCACAGGATACGTGCCCAAGGAGTGGCGACGGCAACTGTGGTCCCACTCCACAAAGGTGGCGCCTCACGGACCCTGGTAATTACCCCCATAAGCTTAACAAGTCTAGTCTGCAAAGCTATGGAGAGGATCATAATGGAGCTCATAAACAAAGATATAGGGGACTTGCAGACATTGGACCCGACCCAGTTTGGCTTTGTCAAGGGAAGATCATGCCTTTTGAACTTGGTCGACTTCTTGAAATAGTCACCAAGGCCATTGATGAGGAAAGGCAGTCCATACAGCCTACCTTGACCTTGCAAAGGCTTTCGACACAATACCCCACTCGGGTATTGTAGAAAAACTTACCAGCTTAAATGTAAACCCATATGTCACAAGATGGGTTGCAAACTGGCTTAAGGACAGAACCCACAGGGTTAGAGTTGCTGGCGCTGTGTCAGACTCCAAGCCGGTCACAAGTGGTGTCCCACAGGGCTCGGTCCTTGGCCCCCTATTGTTTGGCATCTACTTCTCAGAAGTACAGGCCAACATGGGAGGACTTTGGCTGACAAAGTTTGCAGATGACTGCAAACTGGGCGCCATAGTGGAAAGTGCATCGGACACTGATATCCTTCAGAAGGGACTCACGGAAACAGATAGCTGGTGCCAGAGCCATGGCCTGAAGTTAAACGCCAAAAATGTATAGTCATACCCTTCGGGAAAAACAAGGTAACCCCAAGCTACCATATAGGTGGCAATCCACTAAGCACAGAAGAGGTTATCAGGGACCTGGGGACCCAGGTTGACAGTGGCCTTTCTTTGACACTCACATTGCTAAAGTGGTTAGAAAGACCTTCTACATTGCCCACCTGATCATGAAGGGATTCACATCCAGATCTAGTGAGGTCATTGTTCCCCTGTACTCTTCACTTATCAGACCAATGATCGAGTACAATGCCCCATTCGGGATGTATCTCACCCGACATCTGCAGCAATTGGAGAGACCCCAAAAGTTCCTCACCAAAAGGATAAAGGGACTCCAAAATCTGTCATATGCTGCCAGATTGAAGAAACTCCAGCTCTATTCAGTCGCATACCGTCTGCTCAGAGGTGACATGTGCCTGACATACAAGGCCATGTCCAACCCGGAATTAATGGACATGCTCCACCTCAAAAATCCAAATCCACCAAAACCACTAGAGCAAGCGACTTAAACCTTAGCACGGATATAAATAGGACGTGCTGGAGGGATAGATTTATCACTCAGAGACTCCCTATGCTGTGGAATAAAATCCCGGTCCATGTGAGGCAGAGCACCTCGCTGACTCTGTTCAAGAGAAATCTAGACCTGTGGATGGGAGATCGTAGGTTTACCCCGGGAATCATCTCTGGGTCACTGCTGGACAGAGGCACAACAAACTAATGGGCACAGTATTTTTTCATATAAGGGGTGGCGTAAGCCACAATAATTTGGGCTAGGCTTATAAATGCCTTAGGGCAGATAGCCTAGTATAAACCTATGAACCTATGAACCTATTTCCTCTCTAGTGTCCTTCCATAATATTTTTAGCTCTCTAATACTAATCATCTCTCTCCAGATTCTTAATTTCCCTCTTGCATATTACTCCTCCCCACCTCATTCTATTACTCTATTTTTAGCTTCAGAATACTCTGTTATTTATCACCTCCTTATGTTACTAGCAATATAGTCGATATTTTGAATAACTAAATATTACTTTACTTGACACAGGCTGCATGATTGTCTTGCTACTTGCAGTACATATTGTGTCCTCGATCATGATTTCTCCTAGCATGATTCTATAAATGTATTTCAATCTGTTGTGAGGGCTGTTATCCCCTTGTATATAAGGTATGCCTCAATTTATTGTAAAGAGTTTTATCTGTTTTGGGTCTTTTCTCCCCTTCCATATAAATATAATAAACCAGGAACACAAGGACATTGGCCAGGACCACACCAAACCATGAATTATTAAGGATACAAAAATGTGCAGATGTACAGATATGAAAAAGATAAACACTCATTCAAATAAAACAGGTTAAAATTAAGTGTTTTCATTCTGGTAAAGTGGGACTTCATCAGAATAAAAAACACAAGCACTAAATGCAATTTATAGAAATGAAAACCTTCCCTTCCCCTGTGAATTAATTACCATTCTTCTTAAAGTAACACTCCAATTAAATAGCATACAAGCAACTTGAATTTAGGAGTATGGATTAAAAATGACACAGATGTGGCTGCTAAAGATATGTGGGAAGAGACCAAACAAAAGATAATACAAAAATTGATAAAATAGAAGCTCAGTTGTATGGATATTGATAGTAAGATACAAGCAGTTAGTCTTATATACAGGTCAGGCATATTTTTAGTAACCAGAGGTGAAGTTGTACATAGTAATTAATAAAGAGGTGAAAGATTTTATCTGGGAGGGGAAGACAGCAAGAGTCAATTGGGATAAGCTTATTCTTCCAATAGAACAGGCCGGATTGGGATTACCCAATTTGAAGGGATATTTCAGAGCAACACAGTTAAGTCTCCTATACATAGCACAAGCAGAAAACTATAACTCAAAGTGGAAAGAGATGATGAAGAAACGGTGGGGGGGGGAGTTCAAGTAGCAGAGAGAGACTGGGATTTTGGATGCAAACCTCTAAGGAGAACAACAATAATCATACAGAATATTACATTTATAAAGTAGCAGAAGGTATTCTAAGAACTAAGTCAATCCAGGAATGGAGAAAGGAGATTCTGCTGATAGGGATGACTGCAATTAGGAATACAGACAACAGGCAAGAAGGGACGGGAGTATATTGGAGAAAACTGGCAAAGGAAGCAAGGTATTGGAAGCAAATGACTAGAGTGGGAAAGGTAATAGAATGGGAAGTTACCAAGAACTTATTTGGACTGCACATTAGAGATTGCCTTCCGTATCAAGGATTGATATCAGAGTACAGGCAAAGAGAAAGAAATTGGGGGTTCCTAAATGAAAGACCAGCACTTGTAGAGTTCTTAGTAGAATCTAGAACAGAAGGGGCTGTTAAGAAAGGAATAATTAGCAGAGCATATAAATACTGCATAATAGCTATATGAATCAATCAGAAGAGGTTAGGAAGAATTGGGAAGAGAGAATGGATAAGCAATTCACAAAGACCCAATGGGGGATATATGTATGCCTCTCAAATGCACAACAAAATCTAGAAGATTTAGGATCTTTGCCTGGTAGTGTTTACATAGATATGTTTATACCCCAAGCACACTCCAAAGAATCTTTCCTTGAGTAGACAGAAAATGTTGGAGATGTGATAGGGAAGAAAGAGTTACTGAGCATATATTTTCTGGGAGTGTAATGAGTTGGCTGACTTTAAAGATTCCCTGTAGACTACTCTGTTGGAGATGTTGGGTGAGCAAATTGGAGTGACTAGGGAAATCCTAAGCCTAAATCTAATATGCAACATCAACAAAGCCTGCTGGAGAGACAGGTTTGTCTACCAGAGGCTGCTCCATCTCTGGAATAGACTTCACATACATGTCAAACAGAGTATCTTGTGACCCTCTTCAAGTGCAACCTTGATGAGTAGATGGGAAACCACAAATTTGTCCCAGGGTTCCACCTTTGTCCCTCACTGACAGGGGCAACAGGTGTTGACTGAGGGTTCTTTTTTGGGGATAAACTCTTGGCTAGGATTGTAAGGGCCCCAGGACAATTAGCCTAGTAACATCCTATGATCCTAAAATATTTTTTGAGCTATGATACAGAGTTGGAATTGCTTAGACATGGTAAGGCTTTGCTGAGTCTAATTATGATGGCTGCCAAAAAAAGCAATAACTAGAAAATGGAAATCAAAGTCTAAACCAACTTTACTAGAAGTAACAAAGATAGTAATGGAGATAAAACAACTGGAACTGGGATCTTTAAAAAAGGGTAGGAGTAAATTGCATGGGGAAAACATAGGAAATGTCGAGACATTAAATGCAGAGGAGGAATAATGTTTAAAAGAAGGCAGAATCTGAATGAGCTATGTAATGGTTGACTGACAATGACTGGATATATTAAAAGTGATGTATATAATATTTGCAGCTACAGTTGTGTTGGCATGGTTTGTATGGTATAATGCTTGCGGAGATATACAAATGTAAGATTGTGTCACACATGATATTTTACTAAAAATGTTTCTTGTAAAAAAAAATAGCATGCAGGCAACTTCCTCACGTCTATTAAAAATAAACAATGTTAAAAACCAATACAGCTATCTATAATCCATATTTTATAACTGTAGAAATGAAAAAATAATATAATAAAACAATAAAATAATTATTTTTCACACTATACACATAACTTTCATTCTAAAAATGCTGATAATAGAAACCACTTTGTTCAGTCCATATTTAAATGTGGCATTAGTCTTTAATTGCCATTTAAGCACTTTTTTCTCAAGGCAGTCCTTCCATGGTCCCCAGTCACATCATAAGCGATGATATCTACTATATAAAATTTAAAACTATGACCATTCATGTCTCTAGAATGTTTTAAAAGGGCATTTTGATCATCCCTCTTTTTAATATCATAAATATAAATTCTAATTATAAAAGCATTTCCATTTTCCCCTACATAAAAACATGAACATTCAATACCCTTGATTTTGCCCAAGGCTGCTTTTAATTTCATCAGGAGATATTACTGAGGGGTGGGGACTTCATCCTCTAAATGGTGCATAGTAAAGGCCTTACTTGTCAGAGTTCTCCAACTGGAGCTGAATGTCTTCACTATGATATGCATAATGATCTGTGGGTCTTAGAAGAATGTACCATCAATTTCTTGTGCATTATAATCCTGAGTATTACCTGTGAGCTTCCTTATGTAATTATATGACACTTTATTATTTGCTTCTATTTTATTTGCAGGCTTGCTTTTTTATAAGGCCTTGATTGAGCAGTTTGTCCTTGTTAGTACTTTATTGACCTGCTGAGCTCTGTTATAATTAAATTGGTGACCATTTGTAGATTTTCCAGATACTTTTATTCCTATTGTATAATTTGTTTATCCTGTAGTTTTGCCACATGGATTTGTTCTTAAATCTCCCACTGTATTTGTGACTTTTGGGGACATGGTTTATAATGCAGCTGTCCAGAAACTTATTTTTAAACACCTTTATGAAATTGTCACTTAAGACATAAGCACACATACATTCATAGAAAAGAAAACAAACCATATTAACATTTTTTATTTTTTTTTAATTTACATTATGTATGTTTTCTTAATAACAACTATATTTCAGTCTAACACTGCATACTTCATTTTATGGGCAGGGTCCAAAGAAAATATTGGTAGGTACTAGGCTATTGGCCCTATGGCCTATACAAGCCTAGCCAAAAATGTACCCTGGCTTTCGCCACCCAAGAAAATTATTTTTCTGTGCCCCTGTCAAGCAGAACCACAGAAGTGATCCCCGGGGTGAATTTTCTATTACCCATCCAATCATCAAGATTTTTCTTGAAGAGTGCTAATGAGGAGCTCTGTTTGACATAGATAGGTAGTCTGTTCCAGAGTATGGGAAGTCTCTGGGACAGGAATCTACCCCTCCAGCATGTTCTGTTTATTGTGGTGACAAGGTTTAGGTCCCTAGAGCGTGTAGCTCAGAGGGATTGGGATTTCTTTAAGTGGAGCATGTCCAACAGCTCTGGGTTTGTATGTTAGGCAGAGATCACCTCTGAGTAGGCGATATGCGACGGAGTAAAGCTGGAGTTTTCTGAGACGGTCTGCATAAGGCATCTGTTTGAGGCCAGTAATCCTCTTTGTGAGGTATTTTTGCAGCCTTTCCAGTTGTTGTAGATGTCTTGTGAGGTACATACCAAAAGGGGCGTTGTACTCTATAATGGGTCTAATGAGTGATGAGTAGAGGGGAACAATGACCTCTTTTTTTCTGGATGAGAAACCTTTTGTGATGAGGTGTGCCACGTAGAAGGATTTCCTGACCACTTTGGCGATGTGATTATCAAAGGAGAGACTACTGTCCACCTGTGTCCCAAGGTCTCTTATTACACTTTCGGTGTTAAGTAGACTACCACCTATGTGGTAGCTCATGGGTACAGAATTTTTACCAAAGGGGATGACAGTGCACTTTTTGGCATTGAGCTTGAGACCATGTCTTTGACACCAGGCATCTGTCTCAGTGAGGCCCTTTTGTAGGATGTCCACATCGTTAGGAGTTTCAATTATGGCTCCTAGCTTGCAGTCATCTGCGAATTTAGTTAGCCAAAGACCTTCTGTGTTAGCTTGTACTTCAGAGAAGTAGATACCAAACAGGAGAGGACCTAGGACTGAACCCTGTGGTACTCCACTTGTCACTGGTCTGAAGTCTGATTTGGAGTCTGCTACTTTCACAGTGTGGGTTCTTTCAGTAAGCCAGTTGGCAACTCATCTTGTGACATAGGGATTACATTTATTTATGTAAATAACACAACCTTATTTTTAAAATTTACTTTTGCTTATAACGAAAAGTTGAATGATTATTTAGACACGACAAATGAAAATACTGGTCAGGGTTTTACATCTAAAGTTTATAGAAAACCTACCTTTAGCAATTCCTACCTCCTCTTCAGTAGTGCACACCCTTTTGCACATAAAAAGCCTAATTTTAGGACTGCAATGATAACATGTAGAAAAGATGTATTGCAGGAATTAGAACAACTGCAAAATATGTTTATTGATAGGGGTTACTCTGCAGAACTTGTGAAAAGTACTACCCCTGAAGTGGCTAATGAATGGGGTAAAAAATATAGACCCCTTTTAGGACCCAGGTTTGAGAGGGACAGCTGAGTCAACATAGTTGATACTGATAGGAAAAGGATGGATAGGGAGACTGTAGTAGAATTTAACAATGCTTCAGGGAATGTAAAGGATATTATTAATAAAAACTGGAATATATTGAAGTTTAACCCCAGTGTTTCAGGAGTAGTGGGGATAGAACCAATTTTGTATTCAAAACAGGTCAGAATTTGAAGAGTATTTTTGAGAACAACAGATCAGTGTCACATTTGAGTTTTGAAAAAAAGAGAAACACAATTAAATGTGGATTTTGTAACTGATGTAAATACATTTACGAAAGGGAATCTGTGATGTTGGGGAATTTCATGAAAACAAAGATCAATTTTGAAAAGGCTAATTGTGGAAATAGTGGACTTGTCAATTTGGCCATGTGCATGAAGTGTGACTCTTTCTATATAGGCAAGACAGAGTGGCCTTTTAGGAAAAAGAATATATGAACATATTTATAATATCAAAGTTAAGAGCATTAACAATGCTCTTTACAAACAGACATTAAAAGAAAAGTCACACAATGAATTTTGATTTGCTATTAAAGAGCAAGAAGAGATAAAACTCAGAGGTGGTAACTGGGAGAACAGGCTGGAGTACAGGGAACTGCTTTGGCAATTTAAGGTGAATGCCTTCAATTGCCCTGGTTTGAATGATTATGTCTCTATCCAGCCTGTTCTCAAATTATGTGCAGCTAAACTATAGGGGATGTTTTTCTTGTTTTTGATTTTAAGAGAGATTGATTTGTAGACCTGCTTTTAATGTTTAAGTCTTTGTACTAGGAAATGTGTGTGAAGGGGTCTGTATGACTTTCACTTTTAATTGAACTATTCTGATTGAATTGTTTGGGTAATTAAATATTTAAATATTGAAAATATAAATATTTAATTGGATGGATTGGTCTTTATAAGTGGAGTTTCAGTGACGCACTTCTTATTTCTGATGAAGTCCAGAATGGTATGGACAAAAGCACTTAAAAGCGTTTTATGTTCTTTTGTTAATAAATGGACGGCGCAGTGGTGCAGCGGTAGCATTGTTGCCTCAAAGCAAGAGGTTCTCTAGTTTGATTCTCGGCTGAGGTGCCTTCTGAGTGGAGTCTGCATGTCCTCCCTGTGTTCGTGTGGGTTTCCTCTGGGTGCTCCACTTTCCACCCATGTTACAAAGACATGTGTCTGGAGCATTTCTCCTTGGACCTCTGCTGAAAATTAGATTTGTTCCAAGTCGGACTTTCCTGGTTAACAAATGATAAATAAATGTATTTCTAAACGGTATTAACCTCAGTTCAAAGTTTTGGCTGAAAACCACCTTTTGTTCCAGGTACTTTCACTTTTTTGGAGGTTAATTAGTTTTCTTTTGGTGATTTGCAACCTCTCTCTTGTGGTTAATAGCCACTAGAATTAAACTTAACAAGGCCTTACTATGTCCAGGCAATTCAGATCCCATATCCCAGTTCAAAAAAATAATTTCCTTAATTGCACTCATTTGCTCACCCAATATTTCTGACAGAGTACTCTGTAGGGAATTTTTAAAGTCTGGCAACTCATTACACTCTCCAAACATACATTCCCTCTTACCTCTTTCTTCATCACCACACTTCCAACATTTGCCATCTACCTGAGGAAAAATTCTTTGGAGTCTGCTCTGGGTATAAAAATACATATGCTAACGCTTCCAAGCAAAAATCCTAAATCTTCTAGACTTTGTTGCATATTTGAAAGCCATACATATGTCCTCCCATTTTTCCTTGTGAATTGCTTATCCAATCCCTATTCCAAATCTTTTCTATCCTCCTTTGATTGATTCCTATAATTATTGTGCAATGTTTTATATTCCCTACTAATTATCCCTTTTTAACAGCAGCTTCTGTTCTACATTCAGCTAAAACATCTACCAGGGCAGGTCTTTCACTTATGATTCCCTTATCCCTTTCTCTTTGCATATACTCTGATAGCAGTCCCTGATAGGGAAGGCAGTCTCTAGCCTGCAGTTCAAATGTCTTCTTGACCTCGGCTCTTCCCATTCTATTATCTTTCCCTCTCAAGTTATTTGCTCCCAATACCATGGTTCCTTTGCCAGTTTTGTCAAGTAAATTCCAATCCTTTCTAGTCTATTCTCTGTACCCTAATTACAGTCATCCCTTTTGACAAAATCTCCTTTCTTCTTTCTCATGTTGGCCTAGTTCTTGGAATACTTTCTGCTACTTTATGAATATAATACTCTGTAGGGCTTTGCATCCAAAATCCCACTCTCTCCTATATTTTTTTTCTTTTGGATTTCCTCACTACTTCTTCATCATCCCTTTCCACTTTGAATTATAACTGCTAATGTTATGGATATGAGCCTTATCTGTGTATCTATAACATATTCCTTTGAATCAGGTATTCCTAAACCACTTTGTTCAATTGGATGGATCAGCTTATCCCACTTGACCCTTGTCCTCTTCCCCTCCAAGATAAATTCCTTCAACCCTTTATTAATTATTGTCCACAACTTCTCCTCTGGGTGATAAAAATATGCCTGACCTGTATATAAAAGTAAAGGACTAAAACATTCACTACCTGTATCTTACTAACCATATCCACAAAGAAGAGCTTCCAGTTTCTCATTTTTTTTTCATTTTCTTTTATTTAGTCTCTTTCCATATATCCTTAGCTGCCATAACAGAATCATTTTCAATCCATATAAATACTTAATTTATCATGTCCTCATAAATGTGGGTATTACTGAACCAATTCATGTGTGAGTACATAGTTTACAGCTTTAGCTTTTTGTTTTATCTTCATTATATCCCAAAAAGACCTGAAACTGTCTCAAAATGCCCTTTTCTGGTTTTACCGGGTAGAAAATAATATCATCTGCAATTAAAGACAACTTTTCTTGATTACCATACCAGCTGTATCCTTGAATTTCTGAGCCCCTTACTTTCTTTGCCAAAGGCTCTAGGTATAAAAGAAATAACAAAGGAGAAAAAGAACACCCTTGCCTGGTTCCTCTAGTCAAACACAACTTGACAGAAAGGAACTCTCCCACTTTAATTTTTACCTTCAATCTCTTATATATCATCCTAATTTACCTTATTATTCTAGCATGGAATACAAATGCTTCCATTGCCCTACTCATAAAATCCCAACTTACTTTGTCAAATGCTTTCTCTGCATCATGACCCAACAACAACAATGGCATTTGCTTACATTCTGCTTCCCTCTAGATCACCATTGTTCTATTAATGTTGTCAAATGTTTGCCTCCCTCCACAAAACCACACTGATGCATATCTATCAAATTTGCCAATACCTGTGCCATTCTTTTAGCTATTACAGACATAAACAGTTTATAATCAATGAGCCTATACGAAGCTGGGTCTGATAGGTCCTTGCCATCTTTAAGTGTTACAGCCCTGGTGGTCTTTAACCTGGTATATACCTATGAACTCATGAACAGCTTTCTTCCAGTATGTTGGTGCTTCCTCACCTTTTAAAATGCTGTTAAACAAAACCTTTCAGCTCTTTATCACTTTCTTCTCTCCTAGCTTCTAACTTCCACAGGAATATCATCTATTCCCAGAGACTTTCCTGCAGATTGATTATATGTCACAATTTTTATCTCATCTCCTTCTATCTTAACTGCTAATTGTTGAACCACATCTACCTCTTACCTTGGCATATTTAAGTCTTCCATAAATATTTCTACTTGTGATTTTTCTTGATTTCCACATTTCCTCTACTTTATACAAATTTTCATAAAACTTCCAAAATATTTCTAATGCCTCTACAGGACCTCTGGTTAGTTTTCCCTAAGTTTGGCAACAACACTTTCTACTTTCTGTTGCCTAAGTCGTTGTGCTAAATGTTTTTATACTCTGGAGTTATTATCAAAAAACAGTCGCTTAACAGCAAACTTTCTAAACTCGTGCATATTATCCAGATACTCTATTATTTTCTCTTTAGCACTCTATGGTTGTGCCTATTCTTGTTCTGTGAGAAGTTTATTCTGCAATACTTTAATTTTTGTCAACCCCTCTAAATAATTCCTGTTACTTCCTAACCATATGTCTTTTTCTTTTACTTCTACCCTGTCTTTAAACTTAATTTTAATGTTGTTCCATTCACTAGCTATAACTTCTGAAGAAATTTCTACCTTTCCAAATAACGCTTGAATAATTTCCATGATCCTTAAATTCCTCTCTTTTTAACAGGTAGGGGGGGAAGGCCCAGTGTCTCATTTTTTCCTTAATTACCCTGCATTTTTATCTTAGTTGTTATTGGTGCATGATGTGAAACAGAAACATAAAGACTTTACTAAAAAATGTCAGTGGTTAACACACTGAAGCATTTAGTAGCAGTTTGTAGACTAGTCACTACTGAAGAAATTTCATTCCACTGTGTTCTGATCTACTAAGGGAAGAGGTGATTATGGGGCAATGAGCAGATTTCTAGTATGCTCATCAAAATAATATCCAGAATGTGTTTTCTCAAGTTTGAGCTTTTACCAGTTGTTCTAGACAATCAGTATTAATGAAGTCAAGAAGGCAGTAGACATTATTATTTTAAATGTACTTTTCCTAGTTACTTGCAGAGTAGCTGAATCACCAAGAATGATTGTGCTATTTTTGATTAAAAGTTTTTGTGATTCAGAAGGATATTCTCCATGTTCTTTTTGGGTTGGACAAGGCTGCAGTAATGAACAATTACACATCAGCCAGTGCTAGTGACACTAATAAGGGTCTTTGTTACCACAAAACCTAGCAAGTCACTAATCTCACCAGTATTCTAAGCAAGTATTATGTTGAATGAATGCACATTAAGACTGTTATAAATATAGGCAGAAACAGCCCCTCCGCTTCCACATGGCCAGAAAAAGTGGAAGGAATTCTACCATGGAACATGGAGAATGCAAGATGAGTCTTTAAAGCACATTCAGTGATAGTGTTGATCTAGCTATCTTCCAGAGTTGGGAAAGTTGGGAATTGTTTATCCTATTGTTTAGACAGCAGGCATCAAGGAAATCCACCCTCATTTCATTATTACTGTTGGGTAGCAGTATGGGGGGAGTCCCTATTCAACATACATACCTACTGAAGAGGGATGTGAAATCTCCCTTCATATCAGTGCATTCTAAATCACATTCATTAGGCATTATCGCTATCAAAATCAATTATTTTCTTTAAATCAAGGTGCCATTTTTGATAAAGGCAGGATTTAATTTAATATGTAAGTCTTTTCTTTATTAGAAAGGGCTGTGGTGGCTGCCACTGTATCATTCTGCATCTCCCTTAAAAGGGAATGCCCCACAACTAGCATCCTGTGTGAACAATGGATATGCTGAAATCATCCATAATATCCTGCTTTTTTCTGTCCCCTGTAGCTGTCACCCATCAGCCATGCTAACATCTCTCCTTAAGCTCCAGTCTAATCTCTTCCAGCACTTACCCAACTTGTCTCTTCAGACAGAAGCCCCTTGACCTGGGGAGGAGAAACAGATCAGGATGTACTGGTATGGAACCTTTCATATAGCTGCAGAGGGAGCTTAGAGTTAGGAGGAATGGAACCCTAAATGGGTGAAACTTTCCTACGTCAGATGCATAGCTACACATAGTGTCAACTACCTCCATCCATCTCAGTGCCAAACTAATGGAAATCTGCCATGTAGTTGCAAAACCATCCCAGTCAACTGGAATGGTCCCAGATTACCAGCAGAAAATCCTGACCTCCCTCCCAGAATGGATGAGCTGACAACTGTCACTCATTCCCATTACACAGCTCATCCAGTGCCCAAGTCATTAGTTGAACTGGGGTCATCTGTGTCACAGTCAGGTCTCTATCAGTCTATGCCATAGAACCTGGTGTTACCCTCTAATATTTTAGTATTTTGGACATATCTCTTGTTTTAGAAACAGGACACCATAAGTTATTTCTTTTCCAGATTATTGTAGTGTCTAGGTATTATATAACTGAGTAATTGATGAGAATTGCAGTGCTAGTTGAGAGTGCCTGCTCTTTCAACCTTAAGGGTTTGCACACCCTGTGAGTAGCTTTGTGTACTGGCAATGCCTTCTTTGCTATCAGGCAAATTTGTACGTGTGAGTGTATTTATAAGATTATGCTTGTCTAAGCTTCTGTTGTGCCTTGCTCAGGAGGTATTGGTGGGTATGCCTTTAAGAACTTCATTATTAGATCTAGGAGAGAGGGTTGCTTACTAATTCTTCAGATAGCAACACTTTACCTTAGCTGGTCCAAGATGGCTGCACGTTGAGTAACAGCTTAATTCTAGCTCTCCCTAGTCTGCAAACAGAAACTTAGCAAGGAAGGAAGGAAGGAAGGAACTAATTTAACATCAGAAAAACTGTATTTTACTCTGAATGTATCACTGTTGTAATGTTTATTTCCTCTCTGAGTGAGCGACAGACTACTTACTGTTAACCAGTTATACCTGATGTTTAAATGTATTCAAATTGCTACTGGCGTTCCTAGCTTAGATTACGCTTAGCGTGGCATAGCTGATTTTTACTGCTGTTCAAAGGAATGTTTCTCTCTGTGTAAGAGCGTGTGTTTAGTAATCGTAGGGTAGGCATACCTAAAAACTATATCTGTAGATGTTCTAACTGGCGTTTATAGCTTAATCTCATGATACCAGATGTATTAGTTTGCATATGTTTGCTATATCAGGGCCAGGCTGTTAAAACCAACGTATTTGGCTATTTACTAACTGTTTTTATTAGTATTTAAGTGAAGTTTGATGGTGCATGGTACTGTGTATTAGCTACGCCTCTCACCCACTGCTTATCTCAATCTAACTCAAACTACTATAACCTGCTGCATATTACTGTTGTTTCTAAGACCAATCTATTGCATTTAACGTGTCTTTTAAATGTGGTATATCTCCTTTACTCATTCTAGGAACCCCCCCCCACTAAAATACCATCGCATGGCTCCCAGGTTCTTGGCGTCGACTCTGACTGAACCCTACCATGGTGCGAAAGCACAAACCTATACTCTCCATCTACTTTAACTGAAAAGGACTCTAGGGTAAATGTAATACCCAGTTTTTAAGTAAACCTAGCTAGGATAGTGTTCTGTAGGCAGGAAACCTTACAGTACCTTACAGATTACTGGATACTTAACTTTACGCTGCCAAAAATCCAGGTTCTTGCAATTGGAAGTTGCTATTCTACACCTGAACCCTATACTCACATCTAGCTGCCTCTAAGGCCCTGCAACCTCCAGGCAGGTGTATTCCCCGCTCCGCTTTACCCTCGCTTTGCTCGGGCTCGCTCCGCTCCCCACCCTGCCCCCATATCCCACCCACCCCCACTACCTCTAAATTTATAGAGATATCTAGCCCATCCCACCCTCCTCCCTTCCAATCACGGCTGTCCTCAGATTAACAACTCCTCCTCCCACACTCTCACCCATCCCCCTAAATTTAGTAAGCCCTCCTAATCCTCCCATCCCATAAGCTACCACTTTCTCATTATCATGGTCAAAACTATGTATTCCATCATCTCTTCACTAATTTTACTTCTTCTTATCCCTTACCTTTTATCACGTTATGAACACCAAACACTATTAGGAATTCCCTTCCCCAAGGCTCACACTACCACACACACACACACACACCTTCCACCTAACCTTATAGTTCCTTCTTCCCACCCTGCAAAAACTCTAGGCTTCAATAATATGCATCTAACCCTTCACTACCCTAGATCATCCAAAAATAAATCTAACCTCAAAATACTATACAAACTTCAAAGATTCTTAGATCACCTAAAACAATGTATTACTCAACATGGAGACATTCACCCCAATCCAGGCCCCGCCACTAATCGAGATTCTGTCACTTCAACACTACCCCATACTCCTAATACCTGCCTCCTCATCTGTCATCTCAACCTAAGAAGCATAAACAACAAAGTACATAACTTACATGCTATGATAGCCACACACTCCCCAGACATCATGTGTCTTTCAGAAACATGGCTCAAACCCGCCACAAAGGATGAAGAAATTCTTCCACCTGGCTATAATATCCTAAGGAATGATCGAATAACCAAAAAGGGTGGGGGAATAGCTGTAATATTTAAGAACAGATTAAACATCATTAGGAACCCATTGCATCCTCCCCAGGTTTCTAATATTGAACTTATTGCACTAAAGATTTGCCTAAACTCCCAAAAATGTATCAATCTTGTAGTAATCTATATTCCACCAGGGAAGAACCTTGAAAACCTAGAGCAAACTTTAAGTTGGTTAGCCACCCATTACCCTCAAGAAACCATGATACTAGGGGACTTCAATATTGACTGGTCCCACTGCTCCGCCAAGACAAATCCCCAACCAATCAATCTACATGGCTTCTCCCAAAATATCATATCACCAACCAGAATTGGTAACATACAGAAAAAAGAGAGTACGATTGACTGGATTCTCACCAATAAAGATGCAAACAACTATACCACTGGTACCCTCCCCAATGACCTTAGTGACCACCTTGTCACTTACATTGTAAAGCACAAACTTTCTTCTACCAACCCACCCTTATATAAACTTATCAGAAATAGGAAAAAGTTCAACCCAGAACTATTCCTAGCAGAACTAAAATTCTGCAATTGGTCGATCCTAAATACTCTACCCCTAGCCGAGAGCGAGTCATACTTCAATGACACATTCCTAAACATACTCGACTCCCATGCCCCAAATCGTCTAATTAGAACCAAGGACCGCATAGCTCCCTGGCTAACAATAGAAACCAAAGCAAAAATTAAACTCCATGACCAGGCTTGGAACAAATGGAGAGCTACCAAAACTCCCCTAGATCGTATTAAGTTTCAACAGCTTAGAAACTCCACGAAATCTGACATTACTAGAGATAAAAAACAGTATTTCTGTCACCTCCAGGACAAACATCAGACTAACCCAAAAAAGTTCTGGGCTGGATTTAATAACCTCCTCCATCCTGGTAAATCTTCTACCCCAACACCCAAGAAACTTACTAGTAAAGATCCAGAAGAAGTAGCTAATACCTTTAACATTTTTTTTACAGAGAACATCCAATCCCTAGCCAATCATCTACCTACTTCCTCCCCATCCTTAACTCTTCCTAATGACTCACCTCCTCTCTCCTTTAACCTACAACCAGTATCTACCTCCTACATTCGTACCCTATTAAAAAAACTGAAACCGTCCACCCTAGCGGCCGATCGTCTCCCAGCGGAATACCTACAATTAGCATCTGATGTCATTGCCTATCCCATATCAATCTTGATTAACAGATCCATAACTGAGGCTACCATCCTCCCCATTTGGAAAATTTCATACATCATTCCACTTCATAAGGGAGGCTCCTCCACGGAAACATCTAACTATAGGCCTATCGCAATACTCTCTCCAATAGCTAAAATTTTGGAACAGTGTGTTCACAAACAACTCCTACACTACCTCACCATCAATAATCTTCTGTCTATTACCCAGCATGGTTTTCGCCCCCATCACAGTACTACCACTGCCCTCCTCTCCTTTGTGGACTCAGTAAATAGCAACCGTAACAAAAAACTTATATCCTCTGCTCTCTTTCTTGACCTATCAAAAGCTTTCGACATGGTTAACCACCAGCTATTACTCCACACCCTGCAAACCCTTCATCTTGACAACTTAGCACTAAGCTGGTTTAAGGACTACCTTTCTGGCAGGCAACAAGCAGTCCAATGGCAAAATAGTCTATCTCAACTGTTCTCTAACAACATTGGTGTTCTACAGGGCTCCATACTTGGTCCCCTTCTTTTCTCTGTTTTTATAAATGATCTTCACAAAGTCATCCCCAGAGCCACCTGCATTCAATATGCAGATGACTCTACCCTGATCTGCTCTGATCTTTCTCTCCAGAAACTCCAAGCAGCCACCCAACAATGTTTTGCCAAAGTTGAAAAATGGTTCTCTGACCTTAAACTCATACTTAACCCAACTAAAACCAAGTTACTTCTATTTTTCCCCTCGTTTACCACTCCCTTAGCACAAGAACCCCAACCTGCTAATCCTAGGACCTTCTTTGTGGAATCCTTTAATGGCACCATCATTGAGCCTGTCTCCTACACCAAACTATTAGGTGTCACTATTGACCACAAGCTCAAATTTGATATGCACATTGCCCAAACCATTAAGTCTATTAACAAGAAACTAGGTTCAATGTACAGAATCAGGAACTTTCTTACTCCTCATGCAAAATTAACCATTGCCCGTACTCATCTCCTTTCCACCCTACTATATGCCTCCCCGATATTTTCCTTCCTCAATAAACGTGAGCTCAATAACCTCTCTACTACCTACCATCATATAGCCAGATTCATAACAGGAACACCCTATCATACCCACCATTGCCTCAACCTCAAGAAACTTGGCTGGTTAGAACTGCCCAATCTTCTTAAATTAAATCAACTCACGGAAGCATTCAAAATAATTAATCAACCTGACAAAACCCCCTCGCTGAGCAAAATCCTAACCCCCTACACCAACTTAAGTTGCCTTCGATCTTCAAACAGTATTCAGGTATTAACCATCAAATCTAATAACATGGGAGGCGATGCTCTTTATGCTAACTCTATTGGAAAGCAATGGAATTCCCTTCCCAACAACCTTAGGCTCATGACTTCACTCAATCTATTCAAAAATAATCTCAGAGAATTAAGTCTCGCTGGTTATGCCCATGTCCTAACCCAGATTAATTCCTATAGGCCTCACATTTTCCTTTACTCTATTCTCCCTCTCAAGTTATTATCTAGCATTTTACTTCCTCCACATGTACCCATGTCATGTGACCAATTCAACAAATGATTTGTTCAAACTACTAGCATGTATATATAGATGTCTTGTTGTTTTATTATTTTACTAATGTAGTACTTCTATCTAATTGTAGTGTGATACTTTCTTAATATTGGGAGCTTTTCTCCCCAGGCCTCTACTGAAAAAGGATATGTATCCAGCTAGACTAGCCCGGTCAACAAATGTAAAATAAAATAAATAAAATAATAAATAAATAAAGGCCTGTGGACCTAGAATTCTGGGTAAATTTCAGTAAATGGCTAGTAAGTACACTGCCTAGATACCAGGAAAAAGAAATATAAAGGACCTAGAGGAAAATCAGCCACAATAGGTGAGAAAGAAACACAGACTGACAGGAGTACTGCAGTTGTTCAGCAAGAAGCAGTAAAAGTTCCAGACATGACTTCCAATAACCTAGAGGAGAGTATAAAGCAGCTGCACACAGAACTGGTTAAAATAAACAAAACAGTAATGGAGTATATAAACACAACCAATAAAAAGCTGGAAATAAATGGAAGAAGATTTAAACAGCTATTCAGATTAGGTGACAGAACTGCAAAACTCAGAGGCTGAAATGAGGAAAAGGCTGTCTGAATATGAGACTGCAGAAGAAGAGATGTTTAAAAAAATAATAGAGTTGGAGGATAGAGCACGTAGGGAAAACCTGATATTTTATGCTGTACCAGAGAAGTTGGAAGGATCAGACTGTATTAATTTTATGAAAGCACAAATAAGCAACTGGACTGCTATTCCACAACATGAACAATTAATAATTGAAAGGGCACATTGTGTGCATGCTCTAAATCTGGTTACTAGAAAATAACCTAGGCCATTAATATTAAAGATGCAGTCTTATCAGCAAAAGGAGTTGATTCTGACAAAACTGTGACAAAAGGATAAAGTGCTAAAAGTGGGAAACAGTAGAGTGTTCATAGGTTCATAGGGCAGTACAAGGCTATCTGCCTGAAGGCATTCATAAGCCTAGCCAGAATGTGTTGGCTTTTGCTGCCCCCCTTAGATTAGTTCCCTGTGCCTCTGTCCAGCAGAGCCACTGAAGTAATCCCCGGGGTGAACTTTCTGTTTCCCATCCACTCGTCAAGGTTTCTCTTGAAGAGTGTTAGCGAAGAGCTCTGCCTAATGTAGACTGGAATCTTGCTCCAAAACATAGGAAGTCTCTGAGGCAGGACTCTATCCCTCCAACACGTCCTATTTATTGTTGTGATGAGGTTTAGCTCCCTAGAGCATGTGGCTTTAGGGGATAAGGTTTTCTTTAGGTGGAGCATGTCCATCAATTCTGGGTTGGACATGGCCTTGTATGTCAGGCAGAGATCACCTCTGAGTAGGCGGTATGCAACTGAGTACAGCTGGAGTTTCTTCAGTCGAGCTGCATAGGGCTTCTGTTTGAGGCCAGTGATCCTCTTGGTGAGGTACTTCTGTGGTCTTTCCAGCTGTTGCAGGTGTCTTGTAAGGTACATCCCAAATGGGGCATTGTACTCTATGATGGGTCTGATGAGTGATGAGTAGAGGGGCACAATGACCTCTTCTGATCTGGATGCAAACCCTTTTGTGATTAGGTGGACCACATAGAAGGATTTTCTAACCACTTTGGCAATGTGATTATCAAAGGAGAGATTACTATCTACTTGGGTCCCCAGATCCCTTATTACATTTTCTGTATTTAGGTGGCTACCACCTACGTGGTAGTTTGTGTGTTCTTTGTTTTTTCCAAAGGGGATGACTATGCACTTTTTGGCATTTAGCTTGAGGCCAGGATTTTGACACCAGGTATCCATCTCAGTGAGACACTTTTGGAGGATGTCTGTGTCAGCCGGAGAGTCAATTATAGCCCCTAGTTTGCAGTCGTCTGTGAACTTGGTCAGCCATAGTCCTCCTGTGCTTGCTTGTACCACTGAAAAGTATATACTGAACAGGAGGGGTCCTAGGACTGAGCCCTGGGGAATGCCACTTGTAACCAGTTTAGAGTCAGACCTAGCCCCTGCAACTCTCACCATGTGGGTTCTGTCCGTGAGCCAATTGGCAACCCATCTTGTGACATAGGGGTTTATGTTCAGGCTGGTGAACTTGTCTATAATACCATAATGGGGAATGGTGTCAAAGGCCTTTGTGAGGTCTAGGTATGCTGTGTGTACCACCTTTCCCTCATCTATAGCCTTGGTAACTGTTGCAGAGAAGTCCACCAGCTTTAGGAGGCATGATCTGCCCTTACCAAGCTGAACTGGGTAGGGTCCAGTGTTTGGAGGTTCCCAATGTCTCTTTTAATGAGTTCCATGATGATGCACTCCATAGCCTTGCAGACCAAGCTAGTCAGGCTTAGAGGGTGATAGTTCCTGGGGTCTGTTGTGGCTCCACCTTTGTGGAGTGGAATAACCGCTGCTGTGCACCACGCTATGGGTACGTATCCTGTGGAGAGGCTGTTTGAACAGTGTGTGTAGGTGAGGGGTTAGTTCATCCTTGAGCTTGTGTAGGACGCAGCCTGGGACACTGTCCAGTCCCATTGATGCTGTGTTTTTGGCTTTGGAGAGGGCTGTTTTAACCTGAGTGTCCGTGATTTCAGGGGCTCTACATTATTCTGGTATGGTTATGGGCCCTTTTGGGGGTGAGAGGGGGGTGAAGTTTGCACTGAACCTGTCTGCCAGGATGTTGGCAATATTGGTTGGTTCAGTATATTTTGTGCCATTCTGCATTAACTCTGAGCAGATCTGAGCATTGCCACTTAGATTCTTGACATAGCTAAAGAATGCCTTGTGGTTATCTTTGGAGTCCTTGGCAATTTTTCTTTTGAAGCTTGCCTTGGACAATTTTATGAGGGATCATAGTTTCTTGCTGATACTGATCAGGGATGTCTTCACTTCTTGGGATTTTACTCTTTTCTGTACTAGTTTTCTCCTTCTATTGTATAGCTTGTTTATGGCAGGGGGCCCACCAGACTGGTTTCCTTTTCTTGGAGGAGTGAGTCTTGGTTTTGCTTGGGATAGCACGAGCCATGCATTCTTGTAGGTGCCCATAGAATGCATTAGTAAAGGATTTTGCAGCTTGGACAGTGTTATCATTTAGCATGGCAGCTTTGAAGATTTCCACCTCGGTCTTAAGTAACATGAAGTTTGCTTTTGAAAAGTTTTTCACAGTGGTTTCCTTGTCCAGGGGTGGGGGCGGAATGTGGATATCCAAAGTGATTTGTTTATGGTCATATCTAACCAGCGAGGGGGTTGACCTCCAGTGTGAAACACCGGTCGCCCATGTTGGTGATGACCAGGTCCAATATGTTGTCACCTCTAGTGGGAGTGGAGTTTATAAATTCTAGGAAATGTTGGGCAAGAAAGTTAGTACTTGAGTAGTTCTCCCAGTTAATGTTTGGGTAGTTGAAATCACCCAATATTAGGGTGTTTGGTAGGGCCTTTATGTTTCCCAGTCTTTCCAGAAATGCGGAATGGGGATCCTGGGATATGGTGGGTGATCTGTAGCAAGCTACGATTTGAATTGCAGTTTTGCCCGTTGTTAGTTGCACGTGGATGATCTCTGAAACATGTGCCACTAACCTGGAGGTGTGGGTATCCTTGAAGAATATGGATACTCCCCCGCCTTTTGTATTTCAGTCCGGGTTCTGTGGCTGAAATGTATGGTATGCGTTGTAGCCTGGTAGTGCTGGGGTGCTCTTTGGAGGCTTAAACCAGGTTTCTGTTACTGCACATATATCAATTTTCTCCATACTGAGGAGTGTCTCAAGTTCATAGGTTCATAGGTTAGTACTAGGCTAACTGCCCTTGCGAGCCAGTGTAAGCCTAGCCAATTATCCCTTGTGAGAGTCAAACCCTGCACCTTGTGTTTGTAAGGCAAACACCTTAACCATTAGGCCACCCTCCCAACCCCACTAAAATCTCTAACATTTTCATAGGTCATAGATTAGTACTAGGCTAACTGCTCTTTTGGGCCATTTAAAGCCTAGCCAGTTACCCCATGGGAGAATCAAACCCTGCACCTTGTGTCATTAAGGTAAATGCCTTAACCATTATGTCATCCACCCACCAAGGGTGTGCATTTTGAGGTTTAGACTTCTGACATTGAGTAGCATTACCCTCAGATTGTTATTACTTGTGCTATTTACAGCAGTGGGTTTGTCTTTTGAGCCTTGCCTAAAAAGGGCACTATGGGGGTGGCAAGAGCCTTCCAGTATTCAAAAGCCTAAAGGTGACAGGTGCAAGCCATCTCTAGCAAAGCAGCGTGGCTTGTCGAGCATGTCATCCCAGGTGGACAGACACTGGATCCCCTTTGAATGACACCAGAAACTTAACCAATTGTTGAGATTGATAATTTTTTTCTTTATACCATTGTATCATTCTTGGTGAGGGCAGGATGCTACTCAGGGTCAGGGTCATTCCAGCCTGGGCTATGTGATCAGAGTGCTCTTCCATATCTCTTTTCATGTAGTCCAGGGAGGTACGGCTCAGGTCATTCACACCAACATGGACAATGACAGAGTCGTATTTGTACTTGTTCTGGAGTGACCTGAGTGCTTGTGTTATGTGGCAGATCCTGGCACCTGACAGGCAGCTAACAGTAACCTTCTCCTTATTCAGCCTCGTGAGTGGGACGTCAGTGTGCCTGTTTGTGGAAAATGCTTTCTCAGTGTACACCAGACAGAAGAGGAGTAAGTATATTCCATTATTTAGGGAATGTCAAAAAGTAGGCATGAGATTCAAACTGCTGTACCCAGCCATCTTCATAGTGTTTTTCCATGGAGAGAAATTTTTTTTTTTTTTGATGAAGTACATGCTAAGAAGGAAATACAAAAGTTTGTCCAACAAAGGGTGAGCTGTGAATCATAATGAGGTTCTGTTTCTTGTTCCCTGGTGATAAGGTCTACAGAGAGACTGAGCCCATGAAATGTTTTCCACTGTTTCAGTTGCCTGAGTGAATGAATAAACATAAGGATTGACCGGAGGAATCGGGAATATGTTGGAAGTGAAACAGAGACAGGATTTGAGAGATGGAGATGAACAGGATTAAAGCTAGCAACTTGGAAATCGACAACTGTGGAATGATAAACCAAAAATTATATTTTTGAAACATGCAGGGCAAGAAAATCTGAAAATATTGGACTTCCTTGAACTTTGTTGAACCTGTGGGGGACTTTAAATCATATACCCTGCTTCATGTTATTAATATTCAGAACATAAAATCAGTAACTACAACAAATGTAGGTTTACAAAGCAATAATTATACTTGTGAAACATAGCAGAACAAGAGGATTTGGAAATATTGGATTTTGTCGACTTTGTTAATCCTGTAGGGGACTCTAAAGCATATGCCCTACATTATAGGTTCATAGGTTGGTACTAGTCTATCAGCCCTAGGGCCTATACAAGCCTAGCCATAACAATTCCCTGGCTATTTCTTCCCACATTATTTACTTTCCTGGACCCCTGTCTAGCAGGCCGACTGACGTGATCCCTGGGGTGAATTTCCTTTCTCCCATCCAATCGTCAAGGTTCCTCTTGAAGAGGTCCAAAGAGGCACTCTGCTTGACATGTATGGGCAATCTATTCCAGAGTCTGGGGAGTCTCTGGGTCAGGAACCTATCCCTCCAGCATGTTTTGTTTATTGTGATGACAAGGTTTAGATCCCTGGAGCGTGTAGCTCTGAGGGATTGGGATTTCTTTAAGTGTAGCATGTCCAACAGCTCTGGGTTTGACATGGCCTTGTATGTTAAGCAGAGATCGCCTCTGAGTAGACGATATCGACAGAGTATAGCTGGAGTTTTTAAGGCGGTCAGCGTGGGCATCTGCTTTAGGCCTGTGATTCTTTTAGTGAGGTATTTCTGAGGCCTTTCCAGTTGTTGCAGATGTCTTGAGAGGTACATACCAAATGGGGCATTGTATTCTATAATGGGTCTAATGAGGGATGAGTACAGTGGGACAATGACCTCCTTTTTTCTGGATGAAAAGCCCTTCGTGATGAGGTGTGCCACATAGAAGGATTTCCTGACTGTTGTGGCGATGTGGTTATCGAAGGTGAGACCACTGTCCACCTGTGTCCCTAAGTCTCTTATCACACTTTCTGTGTTTAGTGTACTGCCACCTATATGGTAATTCATGGATACATGTTTTTTTCCCAAAGGGGATAACAATACATTTCTTGGCATTGAACTTGAGCCCATGGCTCTGGCACCAAGCATCTGTTTCTGTAAGGCCCTTTTGTAGAGTATCCACATCATTTGGGGATTCAATAATGGCTCCCAGTTTGCAGTCATCTGCAAACTTTGTTAGCCAGAGTCCCTTAGTGTTGACCTGTACTTCAGAGAAGTAGATGCCAAACAAGAGTGGCCCCAGGACTGAACCCTGAGGTACTCCACTTGTCACTTGTCTGGAGCTGGATTTGGAGTCGGCTACTTTTACAGAGTGGGTTCTATCAGTAAACCATTTAGCAACCCATTGGGTGACATAGGGATTAATGCCCAACTTGGTAAGTTTATCTATGATTCCAGAGTGGGGGATGGTGTCAAAGGCCTTGGCAAGGTCTAGATAGGCTGTGTGGACCACCTTACCCTTGTCCATGGCTCTGGAGACTGATTCAAAGAAGTCAATCAGGTTCAGGAGACAAGATCGGCCCTTCACAAACCCAAACTGGGTGGGGTCCAGTGTTTGAAGGTTTCCAATGTCTTTGTTTATAAGTTCCATGATAATACACTCCATGGCCTTGCAGATAAGGCTTGTCAGATTGATGGGATGGTAGTTTCCGGGATCCAAGGTGGATCCCCCCTTGTGGATTGGGATAACTGTAGCTCTGCACCACTCAGTGGGCATGAAACCTGAGGTGAGGCTATGATTAAACATGACACTTAGGTGAGGTGCCAGTTCATATTGTAGTTCATGTAGTACACAGCCCGGGATGTCATCTGGTCCCATGGATGCTGTATTCTTGGCCTTAGAGAGTGCATTTTGTACCTGTGTGGCCGTTATTACTGGAATTTGGCAATCTTCCGGTATCGAGATGGGCCATTTAGGGAGTGAGAGGGGGGTGAAGTTGGCACTGAATCGATCTGCCAGGATATTGGCAATATCCTTCGGATCAGTATATTTAATGCCATTCTGTTTTAGCTCAGAGCAGATATGAGCATTGCCATTTAGATTCTTGACATAGTTATATAATGCTTTGCGGTTGTCTTTGGAATCTTTGGCAATTTTATTTTCGTAACTAGCTTTGGAGGATTTTATGAGGCATCTCAGTTTCTTACTGAGGCTAGTAAGGGAGTTTTTTGCATCCTGGGATTTTCCTCTTTCCTGCAAAAGTTTCTTCCTTTTGTTGTAAAGTTTGTTTATGGCAGGGGACCACCAGATTGGCTTCCTTTTTTTGGATGAGAGCATTTTGGTTCTATTTGGGATGGCACGATTCATGCATGAGTGGATGTGCTCGTACAGTGCCTTAGTGTAGGATTCAGCAGTTGAACTTTCAGTTCCCGTCTGCATGGGTGTCATGAAGTTTGTCACTTCTGACTTGAGTAGCATGAAGTTGGCTTTGGAGAAGTTTTTATGGTGGTTTCTTTACTGGGGGGTGGGGGTGGGATGTGGATGTTAAGGGTGATTAGCTTAAGGTCGGACCTGACTAACGAGGGGGTGACCACAGGTATGGAGCATTGATTTCCCATGTTGGTAATGACCAGGTCTAGGATACTGGAGCCCCTGGTGGGACTATGGATTAGTTGATCCAGGGCGTTGGAATTTATGAATTCCAAGAACCGTTGCGCAAAGGTGTTGGGACATGAGTAGTTTTCCCAGTTAATGGCAGGGTAGTTAAAATCACCCAGTATTAGGGTGTTTGGTTCTATCTTAATATTTTCCAATATGTTTAGAAAGGTGTAGTGAGAATCTTGGGGTATGGTGGGGGATCTGTAGCAAGCTACAATTTGGATTGCAGTCTTACCTAGTGTTAGTTGCACTTGGAGAATTTCAGGCACATTGTGTTGGCCAACTAGTCTGGTGGTGTGAATATCCTTGGTGAATATTGACACTCCTCCACCTTTAGTGTTTCGGTCCTGGTTTGGTGGCCAAAAAGTGTGGTAAGAGTTCTTTGGAGAACTACTTTGGAGAGAGGAGGAGAAGGGAGAAAGTTAACTGTAAGCAAAACAAAGGTCTTTCTTTTTTTTCTTAATGGTAATGTTTAAATGGTGCATGACTTTCTTAGTAAGCTATGAAGTAAAATGTTCTTAGTTCTTTTTTAATGTAATGGGGATACTTATATAAGCAGGTACTTTTGTCTCCCTTCTTCTCTCTTTTTCCTTGTTCAGTTTTAAGAAATGTAGGCACTGCAATTTGGGGAAAAGGAGAGAGGAAAGGTCTGGTTAAGAGAGCATGAGAAAAGAAAAATTAGTGTGCTTTTTCTCATACTTGCATAGGGAAATGATTGTGTTAACTCTAGGATTTATTCAGTAAAATATTTACTAAAAAAAGGACATAAATAGAAAAAAATATTGACTATTATAAGCTTTATTCTGGTAAACAAGGTATCCTTAGCAGTTTGTGTTTGATTTACATGTCACCAGAAGACAATCTGATAAAGAAAAATGGCTTGGAGAAACTGTTTACTGAAAGCATTCAAGTGTTTTATTAGTTGGAAACAGTATAAAGATAAGACAAAACCAGATAGCACTTACTAATAAGCACAGGCTGTATCATGCCTCAAAGCATGAATGCCCTTTCTTTTTGGTTGTCCTAACCTGAGGGTGTGGCTATCAGTTTAGAATGTTTGTTCTTATTATGTACATAGTTTTGTGTATTATTATTAAGTTAATAGGTTTTAGGGAGGCATTGGGGTATGTGTTTATTTTTGTTTGAGGGTTTTCAACAAAATGAAAAATTCTGCAAGATGTGACATAGGCTCAAATGAAGATGACAATAAACAATTGTATAAAAGATTAACCTGACAAATGGTGCATGCACGTAACATAAAAACTAGAACCAGACATTTAACAAAAAGCTGTTATATATAAATGGTCAGAATAAAAATCCCTCAAGAATATGATTCGTTCTATAATGTCTTTAAACGTTAATTGTCTCACAGATAAATACAAAAAAGAAAGAGTAGTGACTATATTAAAAAATGTAGAGTGCAAATACCTATGCTCCAGGAAACACACTTGGAAAGAAATTAATATGTGACTTTGATAAAAAAAAGGTTTTCAGGATAGTTATTCAGTAGAATACCTGGGGAAAAGCAAGAGATGATTATTTATTATTAATTTCAGGAGAAGCTCCAATAATAATGAAGAAAATATAAATGTTAATAATGGCAGAATTGTAGTACTAACGGGCTACTGGCAAGGGAGAAGGATTACACTGGCATGTATTTACATTCCACCAAAACTGCTATAATGGAGCTTATAAAAATTCTGGGAGAAACAATCAGCTTTCAGCAAGGAATATTACTTATAGGTTGGGACTGGAATTTGATTTGCAACAGTGAAGATGTGCCTGGGGGGGGGGGGGGCTGAAGGGAAAATATAACAAAGAAAGGTAGATTCTTAAAGAAATTTATGAAAATATTTGGCATGGAAGATGTGAATTCAGTATTAGGAATTCTGAGTAAATTTACATATCCTTCCCCAAGATAGGAAAACTGCTAAGCTAGAGAGAATTTACATTTTACAGAAACATGTGCATTTAATTGAAGGTCTTGATATGTGCCCAATAAATATTTCAGATCATTCACCAACAATAACTAAAATAGCAGAAGGTATTCTAAGAACTAAGCCAATACAGGAATGGAGAAAGGAGATTCTGCCAATATGGATGACTGCATTTAGGGATACAAACAAGAGGCAAGAGTGGGTGGTAATATATTGGAGAAAAATTGGCAAAGGAATCAAGGTATTGGGAACAAATAACTAGAGAGGTAATAGAATGGGAAGGCGATAACTTATTTGGACTGTAGGTTAGAGATTGCCTTCCATATCAAGAATGGATATCAGTGTATAGGCAAAGAGAAAGAAATAGGGGGATCCTAAATGAAAGAGCAGCACTAGTAGAGTTTTGGTAGAATCTAGAAAAGAAGTTGCCATTAAGAAAGGAATAATTAGTACAGCATATAAAATATTGCATGATAAATATGAGAATCAATCAGTGGAGGTTAGGAAGGATTTGGAAGACAGACTGGATAAGCAATTCACAAAGAAACAATGGGGGTTTATATGTATGTCTCTGTAATACACAACAGAATCTAGAATATTTAGGAGCTTTGCCTGGAAGTATCTACATAGGTATTTTTATCCCACAAACGGCTCCAAAGAATATTTCCTCAGATAGACAGCAAATGTTGCAGGTGTGATGAGGAAGAAAAAGGTAACTGGGAACATATTTTCTTGGAGTGTAATGAGTTGGTGGACTTTAATGATTCCCTGCAGTCTGCACTGTTGGAGATGCTGGGTAAGCAAATGGGATTACCTGGGGAAATTTTTTTGAGCTATGATACAGAATGGGAATTGTCTAGACATAGTAATGCCTTGCTGAGTCTAATTATGATGGCTGCCAAAAAAGTAATTACTAAAAAATAGAAATCAAAGTCTAAACCAACTTTAGTAGAAGTAACAATGATAAAACAACTGGAACTGGGATCTTTGGAAATGAGTAGGTGCAAATTACATAGGAAAAAATGGGAAATGTGGGATCAATACATGCAGAGGGGGTATGAGGTTTAAAAGAAGGCAGGATTTGAACAAGCTATGTAATGGCTGACTAAAGGTGACTGGATAGATTGTAAGGGATGTATAATGTTTGCATCTACAGTTGTGTTGGCATGGTTTGTAAGATATAATGTTTGCAAGTGAGATTGTGTCATCATGGTTTATTTTAATTTATATAAATGTAAGATTGCCTATCTCGTACTTGAAAATTTAATACATTTTTTTTTGTTTAAAAAAAAAAAACAACAGTTTACCTTAAACTTAAGTTGATATATTTACATCTTTTGTAGATGGTCTCAGAGTGAACATTGTCAATAGACATTTGTCAGCAAGTATGAGGCAGTTTTTTATGTATTTTCTAAGAAACATGTCATTAAAAATGTTAGAAAAAGAAGGACTTATGATATGCCTGCATCCTGCACGCATGAATACTAATTAGTTAATGGAAAAATGGGTCTCTCTATATGACATGGCTGTTGGTTATTTACAGGTAATTTCCTTTTGTATAAGGTGGACTGCATCTATTAGATGATGCTATTTGAGATTACTGTTTTTTAGTTCCAAAAATGGGAGACACTTTGGTAATTCAGCTGGCCCTGCACAAACCAGCATGAACATGCAAAGCTGGTTGCTTCAAGTAATGTGTGAGTCAGCAGTGGAAAGGTATACTGTGTATGTGCCACATTAAGCTTCTATTAAAGGGAAAGAAACTGCCACAGGCACATTAAATGCTACTAATGGTAAAACAGTCACTGTATCACTGCATATCTTCAACCTATAAAACAGAGTGCTACTAAACTTTGACAAGACTGTACTCAGCTGTATGTCCTTTATGCCCATGCCTTATACTTCCTATCCCATGCTGCTATTCCCACATGATGATGAAGTGGAGATGTACAGCATTTAACCACATCTGATGCACTGATCATTGCTGGAGGAGACAGACAGGTGCTGCCTGTGTCACAGTAGGAAGCACTTCCGCAGTTGCTAAAGTACAGAATCTTCAGGAAAGGGGGTTCACAGCAGCAGGATGCTGATACAAACTCTTACTGATCACAAACCACTTTGGTGGTCAAGCAGATGCACTAGAATGGGGAGATAGAGGAAGTATTGCCTTGAGTGGTGACATACTGGAGGTAGAATCCACACTCCCTCATGTTTATAGTGCACTGTCAGATCTCCATCGGTGCAGCTGGGCATCCAGGATTGTGGTAATGTGCATGAAGCAGTGCACACAGCCATTTGAGCACTCCTTGGATAGATATGAGGTAACCAAAGGTAACTGTTCTCACAGAAGAAATGGAAGAAGATGGATGACTTACAGGCAAAACATACTGCCTGCATCATTCCTTCAATTATGCACCCATAACATATAGCAAATGTGTCACTGCTTTAGTATGTGTCCTGCGGACAGCTACGGTACTACCTTCCTAGTCTGCTGTTCACTGCCACTGGTTACTTTAACACTGTGTTCCTCCTGCAAACATAAGGAAAAAGATACAACATCTTTATTAAAATCCTGTCTGTTACATTAGTCTCTACAAAGGCAGGTAAAGGCTAGGACTGTGATACTGAGGGTCAGAACTTTGAATGTTGGCAGTATGACTGGTATAGGGAGAGAGCTAGCTGATATGATGGCCCAAAGGAAGGTTGGTATATTGTGTGTGCAAGAGACCAGATGGAAGGGGAGCAAGGCTAGGTGTATCGGAGGTGGGTTCAAATTGTTTTATCATGGTGTGGATGGGAGGAGAAATGGGGTAGGGGTTATCCTGAAGGAACAGTATGCTAAGAGTGTTTTGGAGGTGAAAAGAGTGTCAGATAGAGTGATATTTATGAAGCTGGAAATTGATGGTGTAATGATGAATGTTGTTAGTGCATATGCTCCACAAGTTGGGTGTGTGATGGATGAGAAAGAAACCTTTTGGAGTGAGTTGGATGAAGTGGTGATGACTGTACCCAAGGGTGAGAGACTGGTGATTGGAGCAGATTTCAATGGGCATGTTGGTGAAGGGAACAGAGGGGATGAGGAAGTGATGTGTAGGTATGGTGTTAAGTAAAGGAATGCAGAAGGTCAGATGGTAGTGGATTTTGTGAAAAGGATGGACATGGCTGTGATGAATACGTATTTTAACAAGAGGGAGGAGCATAGGGTGACATACAAGAGTGGAGGAAGATGCACACAGGTGGATTATATCTTATGTAGACGGGCCAGTCTGAAGGAGATTGGAGACTGTAAAGTGGTGGCAGGGGAAAGTGTAATTAGGCAGCATAGGATGGTGGTTTGTAGGATGACATTGGTGATCAAGAAGAGGAGGATGAGTGTGAGGGCAGCACCAAGGATCAAATGGTGGAAATTGAAAAAGGTTAATTGTGAGGTGGGGTTCAGGGAAGAGTTAAGATAGGCACTGGGTGGCAGTGAAGAGTTACTGAATAGCTGGGTAACTACAGCAGAGCTAGTAAGAGAGATGGCTAGAAAGGTGCTTGGTGTGACATCTGGAAAGAGGAAGGAGGACAAGGAGACCTGGTGGTGGAATGAAGAAGTGCAGGAGAGTATACAGAGAAAGAGGTTGGTGAAGAAGAAGTGGGATTGTCAGAGAGATGAAGAAAGTAGACAAGAGTATAAGGAGATGAGGTGCATGGCAAAGAGAGAGGTGGCAAAGGCCAAGGATAAGGCATATGAAGAGTTGTATGAAAGGTTGGACACTAAGGAGGGAGAAAAGGGCCTTACCGATTAGCTAGACAGAGGGACCAAGCTAGTAAAGATGGGCAGCAGGTAAGGGTGATAAAGGATAATGAGGGAAACTTACAAGCGAGGAGAGTGTGTTGAGCAGATGGAAAGAGTCCTTTGAGTGGCTGATGAATGAAGAGAATGAGAGGGAGAGAAGGTTGGATGATGTGCGGATAGTGAATCATGAAGTGCAGTGGATTAGCAAGGAGGAAGTAAGGATAGCTATGAAGAGGATGAAGAATAGGCTGTTGGTCCAGATGACATACCTGTGGAAGCATGGATGTGTTTAGGTGAAATGGCAGTAGAGGGTTTAACTAGATTGTTTAATGAAATCTTGGAATGTGAGAGGATGCCTGAGGAATGGAGGAAAAAGTGTTTTGTTACCGATTTTTAAGAATAAGGGTGATGTGCAGAGCTGTAGTAACTACAGAGGGATTAAACTGATCAGTCACAGCATGAAGTTATGGGAAAGAGTAGTGGAAGCTAGGTTAAGAAGGGAGGTGATGATTAGTGATCAGCAGTATGGTTTCATGCTAGGGAAGAGCACTACAGATGCGATGTTTCCTCTGAGAGTGTTGATGGAGAAGTGCAGAGAAGGTCAGAAGGAGTTGCATTGTGTCTTTGTGGACTTAGAGAAAGCATATGACAGGGTGCCTAGAGAGGAGATGTGGTATTGTATGAGGAAGTCGGGAGTGTCAGAGAAGTATGTAAGACTGGTACAGGATATGTACGAGGGTAGTGTGACAGCAGTGAGGTCTGCAGTGGGAGTGACGGATGTGTTTAAGGTAGAGTTAGGATTACATCAGGGATCAGCTCTGAGCCCTTTCTTATTTGCAATGGTGATGGAAAGGTTGACAGATGAGATCAGACATGAGTCCCCGTGGACTATGATGTTTGCAGATGACATTGTGATCTGTAGTGAGAGTAGGGAACAGGTGGAGGAGACCCTAGAGAGGTGTAGATATGCTTTAGAGAGAAGAGAAATGAAGGTCAGCAGGACTAAGACATAATATATGTGTGTGAATGAGAGGGAGGATACAAGAATGGTGAAGATGCAGGGAGTAGAGGCGATGAAGGTGGATGAGTTTAAATACTTGGGATCAACAGTTCAGAGTAATGGTGAGTGTGGAAGAGAGGTGAAGAAGAGAGTACAGGCAGGATGGAGTGGATGGAGAAGAGTGTCAGGAGTGATTTGTGACAGACGAATACCAATAAGAGTGAAAGAGAAGGTCTACAAGAGGGTAGTGAGACCAGCTATGTTATATGGGTTGGAGACAGTGGCGCTGACAAAAAGGCAGGAGTCAGAGCTTGACGTGGCAGAGATGAGGATGTTAAGATTTGCACTGGGTGTGATGAGGATGGATAGGATTAGGAATAAGTATATTAGAGGGTCAGCCTAGGTTGGAAGGTTTGGAGACAAAGCCAGAGAGGCATGATTACGTTGGTTTGGGCATGTGCTGAGAAGGGATGCAGAGTATATTGGGAAAAAGATGCTAAGGATGAAGCTGCCAGGTAACAGGAAAAGAGGAAGGCCTAAGATAAGGTTTATGGATGTGGAGAGAGAGGACATGCAGGTTGTTGGTGTGCAGAGCAAGATGCAGAGGACAGGAAGAAATGGAAATAGTTGATCCGCTGTTCCGAACCCTAACAGGAGCAGCCGAAAGAAGAAGAAGAAGACTCTGCTTCATTTCACTATGTATTTCCCTCTTAGTTGCCTTTAATTACTCCATCTCTATCAAGACCCAGATTTTCATCAGTTCATTGCTCTGGTTTATCAAAATGTATCCATTTCCCATTCTTTGTTCTGTTATCTTGCTGCACTATTGCATGCTACATGTGCCATATCTGTTCTTTGTCACACAGCATGCATTTCTATATCTGCATGTGGTTCCATATTCATCCAACGCATATATATGTTGCCACTCACTGGTCATATCAGAACATGATCTCTACATAAAACTGAGGTGTGGTATGATGTATGTGCATTGTCAACAGTAGAAGGGCATGTTTTGGCCTCATTGTCAGATGCAGTATGCTCTATGCTGGTCAACATATGTTTCACTGTCTCTACCAAATATTGGCAACAGAAAAGTGTCTTCTAGCGCTGTGGGACATACCTAAATCTGCACTGTCCACATCAGACTGTAGCAGTATGTTATGCTACTACTCCATACAACAACTCAAAGTATCACTATCTAATTTCCTCTTTCTAGACAACCATCAAGACTCGCAAGAAACCAGCACTTCTATCAAGTACCTTCATCTATGGCTACATCAGACCTCAACTTTTCAACTACATACTCAAACAATGAAAGCAAAAATACAACAAACTTTTTTTTTCTGGGGAAATATTTACACTTTATATACTGTTTAAGCAAAGATACTTTAGGCAAAGGAATACTAATAGTGCAACTCACTTATATCCTGTCACTAATTGTTTCAGCCTCTAAAAAGATTCTAACATTTATTCAAACCATCACAAACAAAATTAGTTACAAAGAGCTCAACTCCTGTTTGGCACACATATTCAAACTTGTCATCAGCCCCCTTTTTTCCTCATTTTCTACATGAGGTAAGAGTAGCAAGTCAACTGTTGCCACGTCTCTTCATTCTAAGCCATTCTCGTACCTTGTTCAACAGTTATATTTGACTGTTACAGTTCTCTCACACAATCCATCCATCTCTTTGCCAGGTATCCTCATTTCCTCTTGCTTTTTTTATGTCTCCCAACTCTTCTTCACCAAACCATCTGCTTTCCTGTACATGTGATCAGACTACTGAGATTTGTTTTCTTTGCCCTCTGCAATTGGAGCTACTTTGGCAACTACTCTGAAGTAATTATTTTTTCATCTGTCTCACAGTGTCCATCCTACCACCAATCTCAGGCACTTCATCTTCAATCTCCATCACCTTTATCTTCCTCAATTCCTTTGCCTTAACTGATCAGGTTTCTGTACCATACAGAAGTACTGATTGCACCACTGTTTTGTAAACTTTACTTTTTAGCTTCTCCAGCATTTTTTGTTAAACTCTACCCTGATTCTTTGTCATGGTTGGCTGCAGCTCCTCTGGTTATAGCTTTGACCTCTTCACTCAGACTTCCCTTCTCCTCAACCACCCCTCCCAGATACTTGACGCTGCTAACCTGTTCTACTATTTTCCCTTCTATCTCAGTTTTCATCATGTTCTGATTTCCCCATTTGCTGCCATGACGACTGCCTTGTCAGTACTCAGTTTTGTCTGATATGCCTTCAGTTTTTTTATTCCATTCCCCTATCATTTCCTGAAGTTTCTGTACAGAGTCTGCTTGTAATGCCACATCATTTACAAATAGCAGTTTTGATGATCCGTCTCCCCCAACCTGCTTGCCTATTACCATCTGTCTCCCAAACCTGTTTGTCTGTCACCAGTTTGAACAGCAGTGAGCTCAGACCTGAACCCTGATGCACTCCACAACTCCCACTGTGAGTCTGAACACTGTTCATACTTGCGTCATTGGGTCCTTGTACATAACCTGCACTAATTCTACCAATGTTTCGGGAACTTCAAACTATTGTAGGACTGCCCAAATCAGCTTTCTTTGGACCTTGTCATATGCTTTCTCCGAGTATAGTCATGTCCATTTGGACACTTTCCTCATCTCTAGCTTCTTCTCCACTATCTGTCTCACTGAGAACATTAGGCTGGTTATGTTACATCCTGATCTGAATCTGAACTGGTCATCTCCCATTTACTTTCTACTACTCTGTGTATTTGTTGATCACTCACACTCTCCATCATTTTCATCTAGTGCAATGGCAGGAATTTGAAACCTCTTTGCTGCCCACATTTATAAATACAGTGTCACTAGAATACTTATTCTACAGTCATCTGGGATACACCTTTCTCTCCTACCATTATGAGTTTCACTGGAGCCATTTGCCCCACCTTACCCAACACCTTTTTTTTTTCCTTTTACCTCACCCAACGTCTTGATCGTATTTACCTGGACCTCATCTGAACCTGCTGCTTTCCCTTACTTCAGTTTCCTTAGTGCTGTCTTTACTTATTCTAAAGTAGACTCTTATTCCTCTCTCATCATAGTCTGTTCATGGGGCAGTACAGTTTCTGTTGGGTTTTCTTCATTCAGAAGCTACTAGAAGTACTCCTCCCATCTGCCTTTGATGTATTGTGGACTGGTAAATAGGTTGTTGTAGCATCCCTTATGAATGGTATCTGGCAACTACCTTTTTCATCTGTTTTGTCTTCATCTTCTAACCTGATAAAGTCATTTTGTGCCATCTGCTAAGGCACTTTCCAGTAGATGGTAGAGTACCTCTGATGCTTTGCTTTTTGCTATTGTGACTGCTTTCTTACCCCCTTTGTTCGATTACCAGTATTTCTTCTTAACCAGCACTGTCTTTTCTTTCTCTCATTTTTTCCTGCACTTCTTTCGTTAATAGGAGGAAGTCTACCTATGTTGCATGTTGGCCACTGTTGTACATGATCTTGTAACTGTGTCTTTTGCTGAACCGTGTGATGGCCACCTTTAAGCCATTTGCCTGACAAAAGTCCAGAATAGCCTCTACTTCTAAATTCCTGTTGCCCTACCTATGCAGACCCAAGCAGTCCTCATATCCTTTTCTGTCTATCCTGATATGAGCATTCAGCTTCCTTATTATTGTCACCAATGTATGTTACCATGTTTAATATAGTAGGTCCTGCAACTAATGCATGAATGCACACTTCTTGCTATCATAACCCTCCTGTGGGGCATAGGCTGAGATTATGATTTCTGCCCTATCTTTACACTGAAGTCTGACTGCCATGGGTCTGTCACTAATTCTGATGGTATCCCTCACTGTCTTCAGAAGACTTTCCTCCACCATTTATCAATGACCTAAGCCGAGCTATTCCTCAAGCTAACTGCATACAATATGCAGATGAGTCAACAATAATCTGCTCAGCTAAATCTCAATCCCAACTACAGACTCTACCCCCCAAAAAAGTTTAGTATAACAAAGAACTGGTTTCTACAATGCTGCCTCCTCTTGAACCCCCCAAAAAAACAAACTCTTGCTCTTTACTCCTACCAGGAAGTCACTCCCACTCAATTTCTCAATCTCATCCAACAATGGCATACTCATATTTCCTGATCTAACAAATAAACTTTTAGGGGTTACTGTTGATAACAACCTGAACTTTGATACCCACATCAGCCCTGAAACTAGTAGCTTATTGGCTGTTTTGGGTCAATTCCTATCTCTTTCAGTTTCCCTGCTTTAAAACCCGCATTTGTGTGGTTTTGTGCGATTTTGTGCATAGTGCAGCATCGGGCAGCGCCGCTTAATCAGGTTTAAACTATTCCCGGCTCCACAAAGTCTGCTCTTCACTTTTTCCCTTAGAACTGATCTAAATCTCAAAGTAAGCACTCTATTTTCATCCTAAAGCCCTGCACTTGCTCTTATAAGTAATCTTATAACTAAACACTAATAAACTAAAGCACTACACCCTCTTATACTCCTTTTAAGTACTTGGCTCCCTATTGGTCCTTTCTGATCAGTCAAAAAGTAGTTCCTTATACTATTCTGGCATGTCCAAAAGTCAGTTTCGGGTTTACTCTCCAGTCCAGCTGGTGAATCTGGGAATCTTGACGCAATGTTACAATTGCCTTATGTACACAGACCACCCTCTCCTCCTCCCCCCTACAAGCTCAAATATATGTGAGAGATGCAACTATATAGCCAAACAGGAGGCTGAGCTCTCTCAACCCAGTACTGGCTCAGTCAGTCAGGAGAAGGGAACCACACAGACCACAATTCCAGTCTCACATAGACCTACCGCATCAGCAAACCAAACACATAAACACACAAAAACATACTCGGAGGCTCTAAATAAAAATCTGCCTAAGCAGCAGAGACCTCCAAAGCAGACATCCAAGCAAACCCTACCCCACAACAATACCCACGTATCACATAGTTCACAAAGTCAGTGTGCCACACAGTCACAGCCCTTAAGGCTAAATAACACACCTAATACACTTGTAATAGGTGACTCTATTGTCAGACACACTGACGTCCCACTCACCAGACTGAACAAGGAGAAGGTCACTGTAAGCTGCCTGTCGGGTGCCAGGATCCGCCACATAACGCATGCACTTAGGTCACTCCAAAGCAAGTACAAGTATGACTCCGTCATTGTCCATGCTGGTGTGAATGACCTGAGACGTACCTCCCTGGACTACATGAAAAGAGACATAGAGGAGCTCTCTGATCATGTAGCCCAGGCCGGTATGACCCTGACTTTGAGTAGCATCTTTCCCTCACCAAAAATGATGCCACAGTATAAAGTCAAAATGATCAATTTTAACAATTGGCTAAAGTACTGGTGTCATTTAAAGGGGATCCAGTGTCTTTCAGCCTGGGATGACATGTTCGACAAGCCACGTTGCTTCACTAGGGATGGCTTGCACCTGTCACCCCTGGTCTTTCGAGTACTGGCTAAGGCTCTTGCCATCCCCATAGTGCCTTTTTTAGGCAAGGCTCAAAAGACAAACCCACCTTCATAGACAACACAATGAAAAAAAAAAACTAAGGGTAATGCTGCTCAACGCCAGAAGTCTAAACCTCAAGATGCACGTACTTGAGGCTCTCCTCAGTATGGAGAATATCGATATCTGTGCAGTAACAGAAACCTGGTTCAAGGCTCCCGAAAGCACCCCAGCACTACCAGGTTATACTTCATACCATGCTTTTCGGCCACAAAACTCGGACCGAACCACAAAAGGAGGGGGAGTATCCATATACATCAAAGATACCCACACCTCCAGGTTAGTGGCACTGCACGAAGCAACGGAGACCATCCATGTGCAACTAACAGTGGGCAAAACTGCCTTTCAGTTTGTAGCCTGCTACAGACCACCCTCCCAAACTCAGGAACCCCACTCGGCTTTCCTGAGAACACTGGAGAATATGAAGGTCTCTCCAAACACCATTATATTGGGTGACTTCAACTACCCAAACATTGACTGGGAAAACTACTCAAGCCCCAACACCCTCGCCCAATGGTTCCTAGAATTTATAAACTCAAATGCTATGGAACAACTGGTCACCACCCCCACAGGAAAGGAAAACATATTGGACCTGGTCATCACCAACATGGGGACTCTATGTTCCACACCAGAGGTATACCCCTCACTGGTAAGGTCAGACCATAAATTAATCTCACTGGACATCCATATCCCGTCCCCACTCCCAGCCAAGGAAACCACGGTGAAGAACTTCTCAAAAGCAAACTTCACACTTCTCAAAACTGAGGTGGTATCCTTCAAAGCTCCCGGGCCAGTGGAAAATACGGCTCAAACCGCAGAATCCTTTACAAACGCATTCTATGGACACCTACAGGAATGCATGGATCGTGCTATCCCAAATAAAACCAAGACTCACTCCCCCAAAGGCAGGAGACCTGTCTGGTGGACCCTGGCCATAAATAAGCTATACAACAGAAGGAGGAAGCTACTACATGATAGAGCAAAATCCCAAAAAGAGAAGGCATCTCTGATCAGTACTAGCAAGAAACTACGATCCCTCATAAAATCATCTAAGACCAGCTTTGAAAGAAAAATTGCACAAGACACTAAAGATAATCACAAGGCCTTCTTTAGTTATGTCAGGAACCTGGGTGGCAACTCCCCGATATGCTCTAAGTTAGTGCGAAATGACAAAAAATACACTGAACCCGCAGACATTGCCAACATCCTAGCAGACAGGTTCAGTGCACATTTCTCCCCCCCATCCCCCCCAAAAGAGCAAATGTCTATCCCAACAGAGTGTAGCCTCCCTGACATCACAGATGAACAGGTGAGAGCTGCCCTCTCCAAAGCAAAAAACGCAGCATCAATGGGACCGGACTGTGTCCCGGCCTGCATCTTACACGAGCTCCAAGAAAAACTTAACCCTCACATAAAGTCACTGCTCAATCTCAGCCTTACTACAGGATATGTACCTAAGGAATGGCGTACAGTAACAGTGGCCCCACTCCACAAAGGTGGTGCCACAACAGACCCCAGAAACTATCGCCCTATAAGCCTGACTAGCCTGGCCTGCAAAGCTATGGAGCGTATCATCATGGAACTCATAAACAAAGACATTGGGAACCTCCAGACACTGGATCCTACCCAATTCGGCTTTGTTAAGGGCAGATCCTGCCTCTTGAACCTGGTCAACTTCTTTGAAACAGTTACCAGGGCCATAGACGAAGGGAAGGTAGTCCACACAGCCTACCTGGACCTCGCAAAAGCCTTCGACACAATACCCCACTCGGGCATCATAAATAAGATCACCAGCTTAAATATCAACCCCTATGTCACAAGATGGGTTGCAAACTGGCTCAGGGATAGAACCCACATGGTCAGAATTGCAGGTGCCATGTCAGACTCTAAACCAGTTACAAGTGGCATCCCACAAGGCTCAGTCCTGGAACCTCTCTTGTTCGGTATATATTTCTCTGAGGTACAGGCTAACACGGGAGGACTATGGCTGACCAAGTTCGCAGATGACTGCAAACTGGGTGCCATAATTGTCTCTCTGGCTGACACAAGCATCCTCCAAAAGGGTCTCACTGAGACAGATAACTGGTGCCAGAGCCATGGCCTAAAGCTAAATGCCAAAAAATGCATAGTCATCCCCTTTGGGAAAAACAAAGTGCCCACAAATTACTACATAGGTGGTAATCCATTAAGTACGGAAGAAGTACTAGGGATTTGGGGGCACAAGTAGATAGTAATCTCTCCTTTGACAATCACGTTGCCAAAGTGGTGAGAAAGACCTTCTATATAGCCCACCTTATCACGAAAGGTTTCACATCTAGATCAAGAGAGGTCATTGTGCCCCTCTACTCATCACTCATCAGGCCCATAATTGAATACAATGCCCCATTTGGGATGTACCTTACCCGACACCTGCAGCAACTGGAAAGACCCCAAAAGTACCTCACCAAGAGGATCAAGGGACTCAAACAGATGCCCTATGCAGTTCGGCTAAAGAAACTCCAGCTCTACTCAGTTGCTTACCACCTACTCAGAGGCGATCTGTGCCTGACGTATAAAGCCATGTCCAACCCAGAATTAATGGACATGCTCCAACTCAAGAAATCCAAATCCCTTAGAACTACATGCTCCAGGGACTTAAACCTCAGCACAGAAATAAATAGGACATGCTGGAGGGACAGATTCATATCCCAGAGGCTCCCCTCACTCTGGAACAAAATCCCAGTCCAAGTTAGGCAGAGCCCCTCACTGACCCTCTTCAAGAGAAATCTTGATGAGTGGATGGGAGATCATAAGTTTACCCCTGGGATCTCTTCTGTGTCCCTGCTGGACAGAGGCACAGTAAACTAACCTTAAAAGGGCTATCTTCTGTGACCTACTATTCAAAGGCATAGTCTACTTATCTAAAAGGGTGGTGAAAGCCAAACACACTCTGGCTAGGCTTATAAATGCCCTAGGGCAGATAGCCTAGTATCAACCTATGAACCTATGAACAATACCATAAAAACTGTTAACAAGAAACTAGGATCTCTTTACAGGATTAAACCCTTTCTCTCCCCACTAGCTAGAACCACTATTGCCCACTCCCACCTTATCTCCACACTTCTCTATGCTTCTTCCATATATACAAACCTGTCAAAATATAACCTGAACAAGCTGACCAACTCATATAACAACATTGCCAGATTTGTCACTGCTTCTCCTTTCAGGACCCATCACTGCTATAACCTGAAACAATTAGGCTGGCTAGAGCTCCAGAATCAGATTCACTATAACCAACTCACCATTACCCACAAGACCCTCTACCAACCTACTAATACCCCAATTCTTTCCAGCCTCATTACCCAATATAAAAACCTCAAAACATTAAGATCATCTAATAAACTACTAGTATCAACATGCAAATCTAAAAACATAGCAGGAGATGCCTCTGGAACTAACTCCCTTACGAACTTATATCACTGTCTTCTTATACACTTTTTAAGCACAATCCGAAACTCTATCTGAAAACCCACTGGTTATGTCCCTGTACAAATCCTGACTAATCCTATCTGCTTCCTTCTCTCTCTTGCTTTAGACCTTATATCTGCTCTGACTTTTGTCAGTATCCACCTAATACCTATCCTTTACAAAGACATATCTTACCCTTTACAGCTAATTTAACTTGTATAGCCAAGTCTTTTGTAAATACAGTATAAAATACCTCATCTAATGCTTCCAACAAATTCTGTACAAACTGTGCAAGTTTTTTTTTTTTTTGCAATTGCTGAAACTTTAACTATGTATCTGTACCATAACTCGTTACCTAATTTTATGTTGAAACTGTGTACAGTTTTGAACTGTTGAAACCTTAAGTTTGTATCTATATAAATAACCTTTACCTGAATAGTTGTACTAATGTAACTTCTTGGAGCTTATCTCCCCGGGACTCTACTGAAAATGGACATGCATCCAGTGAGACCATCCCGGTCAACAAATGTAAAATAAATAAATAAATAATTCTAGTCTGTGCTCCCTGAGTAGTACATTTAGGGTCCAAAGCCAAATGGCTTTGCTGCACTTCCCTTCCATCTTGTCTCCTGGATACAAAGGATGTCCAGTCTTCTCACCACCATGTCATCCACTTCCAAGTTGTGTCCTTTCAGTGACCCTACATTCAGCACAGCAATCCTTAGTTCATGTCTGTGCTATCCCAGGCAACTGAGACTGGGGAACTGGACACTGGACAGCAAATAGCTTATTTACCTAGAGCTGCTGGGTTTTATGGTGGGCTTACACTGACCAACAGAGACCCATAGAGTCCTCCCACCCTTAGCATAGGTCCCTGGCATAGGTTGGGGCCACAACCCACTTACCACTGACAAAGAAAAAATCCTCACTTTTGGCACCATTAGTCAACATGTCCAAATTACTTAGAGTCAGTATTTATACCACTGAGGGGCTAGTCCTGATGTGGAGTACAGTCTGTGATCTGGGTTTTCTTACTTAGAGGATACCGTGGACGACAGCTGATGTCTACACAACTCTTCTCCCAATAGGCACCACTGTGCTACTGCCCATGACTTGTCCATTTTGGGGGAGTGAGTTATAGGTGGAAACACCCATCTTGTTTTTTGGTAGAACCACACAGAGACAGAGGGAGAACATGTAAACTCCAAACAGGCATTGCCCAGAGGTCAGCATCAAACCCTGTACCTTGTCTTTGTGAAGGAAATATCTTCTTAACCATTATGCCAACCATGTTCCTCAAATGCCAATTGTGTTCCTAGATGCTAACTGTGTTCCTCCAAACTACTAAATGAAAACTCGTTCATGTACCTGACAGGTAAGTTTGCAATTAGGGAAACATTATCTATCCTCTGATCCCAGCCAAATCATGCCCTCTCTTTCTACACAACCTTCTCCATTATGAATTCCAGTGACCATAGTTTCTCCATACTAGGGAAAAAACTCTGGTAGTACATCCAACCTAACATTTAGAGACTCCCACAGTCTGCCCCAACTCAGGAAAAGCTGCAAGCACCACCTCATAAAAGAAGCAGACTGCCCCTGCTTCTCATGTTTCCACTTTTTTATTTAGTTTACCTATATGTTGACTGAGTAAGCCCATTGGATGCAACTGCCTCTTTTCAGGAGTGACCGAGGAGCACTGTTTGGTTTAATGACTTGCTCAGACTTACACAGTAGGCAAATGAATGTAGAAGAAATCAAATTTTGTACCCAGGGCACAGAAAGCAGCTTATTAATGCCTCAGAGCTTTAGCCTTCTGCATCGACTGCTTCCCCAATATTACATACCTTAAATCCCTGCAATACTGCAGTCAGAATCCTATAGTCTAATTTTAGATGACTGATGTTGATTTTTATTTCTTAATATCTCCTAAGTCTTGCCCACCTTTCTTTATTTTAGTATCTCTATCTCCTCCCTACAATCCTCTCTTCTCTCCCTCTTCCACAATTATCATATGTATCTCTATGTCTCATACCCTGTGCTATTTCTTATTAAATTTTGTGGTGATTGTAAACCTCCATGTTTTTATTTTGTTGTGAACAGTGTTCTGTAACTTATCTGTGTAAATGTACTGTTTGTGTTTATGCACCTGGGCTGAGACTGAAATATGCCCTCAGTGGATCAATACTCTACCCGGGTTAACAAATCTAAATAAATACATAAATAATTTTATTTAATGCTATACCCACAGTGTGACTTCAGGTGGTGGATATCACTCTGTTATTTTGCACGTGTGGTGGTGTCTACCCACACAAATGCAGGGATAGATTCAGTGCTATAACAATATGTTGTTGTACCTTTCCAAATGCTATTGTGTTGCTACTTCACACTGTTGATGTACACCTACATATGGACTTGCTGGCCTGAGCTTTGCTGTCTTTTTATTGTCTCACTATGGTAATGGTATATTCTAAGTTACTGTGTGTAGCATCATGGCAGCATTGTCAAAATGTGCCTCTTGCCTATTTGTCCCTTAATGACTGACAGGCATTTACTGTTAATAGTGGTTGTTTATTATGCAGCCTGCTTCCTGTAGCTTGCTGTCTTGTGCATGTCATTCCTTAATATATATTATCAGCTGATATTCTCCAACATTCAGTGAAATACAATGCAATACTGTTTCAAGCTTGGGCTCAAAGCCATTGAAAACTATACTCTGTGTAACACTTCTCCCTGAAAAGTTTGTCAACAGCTTTTTTTAATTTCTCTAGACTTTCACTGTCCTTTATACAACTTAATAATTTATTTTAAATGCTTACCATGCTCTCTGATAAACAGTTTGTCATTTTGTTGGTCTTCCTTAATGTGGTTAACAATTTAACGTGCACATTATTTCCTCTTTTTTAGCCCTTTTATTGAAAGAATTATCACTTAAGATGTATGCAAACTATTTATGTGCAAGAAAACAAAACCATGTTAACATGTTCACATTTGCACAATTATCATCCATCCACTGTTACATAAATTGATTAATTCCTGCCTTCCTTTAAACCTCACTCCTCCTCCAAAACATTATTCTGTATTTATTTTTTCCCATAAGTTCTATTTTTTCTATGCAGTTTGCTCCTACACTTTTCTAAAAATCCCACTTCCAGTTCTTTTATCTCTGTTATAATATTCAATACTACAAATACAGATGGTTTAGAGTTTGATTTCCATTTTCTAGTAACTGCTTTTTGGCAGTCACCAGAATTAAACTTAACAAGGCCTTATTGTGTCTAGATAATTCAGATCCTGTATCCCAGCTCAAAAAAAATAATTTCTTTAGTTACACATTTGCTCACTCAATGTTTCTGACAGAGTACTCAATAGGAAATTTGTAAAGTCTGCCAGCTCATTATATTCCCAAAACATATGTACCCGGTTACCTCTTTCTTCCCCATCACACCTCCAACATTTGCCATCTACCTGAGGAAAAAAATCTTTGTAGTCTGCTTAGGGTATAAAATACCTATGCAAACACTTTCAAGCAAAAATCCTGAATCGTCTAGACTTTTCTGCATATTTGGTAACCATACATATGTCTTCCCATTGATTCCTAATGAACTGCTTATCAAATCTCTCTTCCCAATCTTTTCCAACCTCCACTGATTGATTCCTACAGTTATAGTGCAATATTTTATGTGCCCTACTAATTATTCCTATTCTAACAGCAGCTTCTGTTATAGATTCATCTAAAAATTCTACTGTGGCAGGTCGTTCACATAGGATTCCCCACTCCTTTTCTCTTTGCCTATACTCTGAAATTAATCCCCGATAAGGAAGGCAGCATCTAGCCTGCTGTCCAAATGTCTTCTTCGTCTTTTCCCACTCTATAACCTTTCTCTCTCTTTCTCTCACTAGTTATTTTCTCTCAGTACCTTGCTTCCTTTGTCTGTGAAGCTGCGGTGGTACAGCGGTAGCATTGTCGCCTCACAGCAAGAGGTTCTCCCGTTCGATTCTCGGGTGGCGCGCCTTCTGTGTGGAGTCTGCATGTCCTCCCCATGGTCGAGTGGCATTCAAAAGACATGCATAGAATGGGTGTGACTTTGTTGAAGGTTGGGCATTGAGCTGGCACCTCAGCACCGTAAAAATCTACTGCCAATCATTAGCGGACCAGTGTTCTGCTGTGGCTGGCGACCCCTAACCAGGAAAAGCCGAAAGAAGAACAATCTTGCTTCCTTTGTCTGTTTTCTCCAGTAAATTCCAGGCTACTCTTGTCTATTCTTTGTACCCCTAATTGATGTCATCCCTATTGGCAGAATTTCCTTTCTTAATTCTCATGTTTGCTTAGTTCTTAGAATGCTTTCTGCTATTTTATAAATATATATTCTGTAAGGCTTTTATTCTTCTTCTTAAGGATCTGCATCCAAAATCACACACTCTCCTTATTTATTGAATTTCCCCCTTGCTTCATCATTCCTTTCCACTTTGATTTATATATATATCTATATCTATATATATCTATATATATATATATATATCTATATATATATATATATATGAACCTTAACTGTGTGGCTCTAAGGTATCCCATCAAACAGGTAATCCTAAAACACCTTGTTCTATTGAAAGGATCAGCTTATCCCACTTGACCCTTGCCATCTTCCCTTCCCAGAAAAAGAATCTTCAACTGTTTATTAATTACTGTCCATAACTTCTTTTCTGGCTGATAAAATATGCCTGACCTCTATATAAAACTAAAAGGACATGTACACTGCTTGTATCTTGCTATCCATGTCTATAAACAAGAGCTTCAGTTCTCTCATTTTTCTATATTATCTTTTGTTTAGTCTCTTCCTACATATCCTTAGCTGTCATAAGAGAATCCTTTTTAAATCATACTCCTAAATACTTCATTTTTTCACGTCCCCATAAGTATGGTATTGCTGAAACAGTTCATGTGTGGGTACATAGTTTACAGGGTCTATATTACATGAACGAACAATCAAAATGTCGAGTACAACATCATCAACACACTTTGATCAAACATTCATGTAATCGGAGACTGTAAATGTCAAAATATGGAGTTCTGAAATGTTTTAGTCATCCTTTGTAGTGAGTGTAGTGTGTGACGTAAACACGCTACACTGTCCGGAATGGCTAGGTAAAATGCTGCTTTAATTTTATATACCAACTCTGACATTGCTGTACATTGGGGAAAGAGCAATTTCCCAGTAATTCTGGTGAAAGGGCAATTTCCTGCTAATTGCTTGTGTAAGAAGTCACTTTGCGATTACCGGGAAATTGCTCTTTCCCCAAAGTACAGCGATCTCGGAGTTGGTATATTTAGTTAGGGGGGTGTGGGGGGCAAAGCCCCCCACTTTGTTTTAAAAGTAGATGTGTTTGTGTAGGTTTTTAAGTGTTTGAATGATCTGAGTGTGTAGGGGTTTGTATGCATTGGTTGTATGTGTGTGTTGTATGTTAGTATAGGGAAGGTGTGGGACGAACAAAATCATTCGATTTTTTACTTTTCAGGGTTTTTAGGTTTCGATTAGATGAACGATCAATCAAGGTGTGTCGAGTATGTTGTACTCAACATTTTGATAATTCGTTCATCTAATATAGACCCTAGTTTACAGCTATAGCCTTTGTTTTGCCTTCATTAATTTTATATCCCAAAAAAATGAAACTATCTCAGAATGTCCCACGACACTGAGATGTTCTTTTTTGTTTTTATTTTTTTGGGTTCAAAATAATATCATCAGCAAATATAGCCAACTTTGCATGATTACCATACCAATTATATCCTTGAATTTCTGAGTCTCTTATTTTCTTAGACAGTGTCTCTAAATATAATGCAAATAACAAAGGGGAAAGAGAAATATAATACAAATAACAAAGGGGAAAGAGAAATATAATACAAATAACAAAGGGGAAAGAAGACACCCCTGTCTGGTTCTTCTTTTCAGACACAGCACATCAGAGAGGAACCCTACAACTTTAATTTTTGCCTCTGATCCCTCATATGTCCTCCTAATTAACCTTACTGTTGTATCAGGGAATGCAAATGCTTCCATTTCCCTACTCATAAAATCCCAGCTTACTTTGTTGAAGGCTTTTTCTGCATCTAGACTCACCAACAGTGGTATTGTCTAATATTCTGCTTCCCTCTGGATCATCATTGCTCTATTAATGTTGTCAAATGTTTGTTTCCTCTCCACATTGATCCATATCTATCAATTTTTGGCAACACATTTGCCATTCTTTTAGTTATTATAAACATAAATACTTTATAATCATGATTTAAAATTGAAATGAGCCAGGTCTGATGGATCTTTACTGTGTTTAGGTATTACAGCCACCACAGCTTTCTTCCAGGATATTGGTGCTTCCCCTCCTTTTAAAACACTGTTAAGCAATTATTTCGTCTCTTTTAAGAATGGATCTTTATTAGCTTTATAGACCTGTAACATCAACTTTCTACAGGAATGGATATTTAGTAGCTTTATAGACCTGTATCATCTTTTCGTATTTGTTCCTATAGTGCACAGAATATAGGTCCATACTTAATACATTGTCCTTATACAACACCATTTCCAAACTTAGAATTGTTTTTACTCATTATAGCCTAATCCTTTGTTTGTAGTCTGTGAGGACCATAAACAGTTGCTGTGTTCATTTGTTGGTCTTTGATGACTGTTATAAATTCTGTTATAACACTGAACATCTTAGACCTAATAAATCTTCTGATACAGCCTATAATTGTGATGTATTCTTTTACAACTTTGTTTATATGACAAGTCAAAACTGAGTTTATCATCCTCCCAAATAATGAGTCCCTTGAATTGAGGCATGTGCTTGATCTCCTCAAAATCAATTTTATAATAATACTGTAAATGAATGAGTCCCTTGAATTGAGGCATGTGCTTGATCTCCTCAAAATCAATTTTATAATAATACTGTAAATGTGTGAGGCCAAAGCCAGCTACTTAGCTTGTCTGTGTTCATTATCATATTAGTATCCTTTACCCAGCTGTTCAGTTTTTCTAAGTATTGTTGAAATTTCTTTTGAACATTCTCATGTGTCACACATTCACCTAATTTCAAACTATCCACATATAGATGATAGAATATATCAGGTGAACTTTTTCCCAGGATCGAGTCCTGTGACATCCCATACCACATCCCATGATGTTGTCATAACAGGATTTATACTCAGCTTACCACCTTCTCTTTTGCAGCCATGTTGGTAAATGCTTTATAGACCTAATAATCTCAATTTCCCCACTACTTTTTTAAGGCCTAACATCTCCATAATCTTTCTTATATTGCTCAAAAAATTAATTGGCCTGAAGCTTTTGATTTTTTTTTCACTTGAAACCTTCCCTTAATATATAGACTTAGCAATGGCAAACTTCTAATCATCTGGGATCCTAGCATTTTTATAACATGTATTAAAAATACAGTTCAAGGGTATAATTTATAAGACAAGTCTTAAAAGTTCTTAAGTCTCTAATTGTAATGTCATCCCACCTTGGCATAATCCAGCCAACTAGGTATCCTGCAGTTTCATAGATTTTTATATTATATGGTGCATGATTCTATGGCCTATATATTTTAGCCATTCTTTTCTTTATGTGCCACTCTGTCAGGGCTGCTGCACCATCTTCTCAAAAATTAAAATAAAAAATATTATGGATTATGGGGTAGGAGGTAATATCCTTTGTGGTAAGCTTTTTGGTATTTTATATAGTGAGGTGTTGCTTTATAACTTTTTATGCCTGGTTTCTGCAGCTTCTTTTGTACAATGAGGTAATGTATTGCACATGATTTGGAGCTCCTGAGTCATCATGCCCCATAGTAGCAATATTAGTACAGCAGAGCTATTTGGCATTAGTACTGTGTTGGTCCATGCAGTTTCCTCATTAATCAAAACCTAGTACTTAGCAAAGTGAAGTTTTATTTTCTATGTCATTCTCTGTCTTCCCTTGACAAACATCAGTTGCTTCATTTGCTCCATCCTGATGGCCATATTACTGCAGTGGCATTATGAGAATGAGAGATGGACACTTGAGGGTCATCATTCTGGTGGGTTAGGTGTCTCTATGCCCCACTCCCACTCCATGCTGGCTGATAGATGGACACCAGAAGTGAAGTCTACAAGCTGGGCTCAGCAGTATATGTGTCTCCACGCACATTGCTAACTAACTGCAGTTCGTATAAACTGCTTGGTTTGTTGTAGTACTTTTCTTCAGCTAATATGTTCCCTTCTATTGCTGATAGCATCCACCATGTATCAGAAACATGTCAAACCAAGGATACTCCATCTCCATCCCCAAGATAGGGAAGATGGATTTTTGCTGCTCATTTCCAACCCTCGCAGCCTGACTGCTTCAGTATTCACGTAGTTTGTCAAACCTGGTCAACTGGATCAGTCAAGGATCTATTCCTGTGCACCATGGAAATGGATACTTAGCCAAATTAAGGAAGAAAACATTTTATTTTCCATTGACAGATATTTGATGAGGGAAAGAAAAACACACTAAGTGCCCAAAACACATTCTAGTGCATGGAGGACCATGATTATGCCCCGAAATTAGGGGAAAAGGCGGGCTTTTTAAGCACTTCACCATGGTTAATACTCTAGTCTTCAACTAAAGCATTAACAGTGTTCAGCAGCACCACAGAACAATGTCATGAATCACAAAATGCTTTAAAACATATTCAGATACATCGTTCAACCTTTTTTGGCCAAACGTAGTTTGAATATGTTTAAAAGGTCTTTATACTTCCCACTGCTATCTTTGATGGCTGCTCTCTGTGTGGCAGTGGTAAGTGATTTACAGTTTTTTAAAGCTGTAAAACACTTAATGCTCCTACAATTTTTTCTCTCACTTTTGAAGTACAAGGGAGCAGGTTAAGAACCATGTACGAGAAGGAATTATGATTGGATCTTTCCAGTCATACTTTCTTGTTATGTGTTCTTGATGTGGATGTCAAAAGAGTTAACTCTTAAGCTTTGCTCTTGAGTTGAATTTCTTGGCATCCATGTCTCAAACATGCTTATGAAAGGTGACTTAATCATATCTTTTAATATTGCTTCAGACAGTTATGCACTATAACTAAAGAACTAGTGACTTACAGGTTCATAGGTAAGTGCTAGGCTAACTGTCCTTATGAGCCACTTTAAGCACAGCCTTTTTGTGCTAGGAATAACTTATCTCATTTAGTTATAGATTGGCTTTACCCATCCCATGGTCAATAATTACATATCACCCTAATGGAAATAACTGTGATCACACCATAGATAATTTGAAGGGACACATGCTTGGGATAAAGCATTTAGGAGCTGCCTCAGTCCATTCCTGGGGTAAATTTTCTTTTCCCATCCATAGAGTTAAGTTGCAGTTGAATATGGACAGGGATTAACTCTGTTTTATGGGGATGGGGAGTCGGTTCCACAGAAGTGGTATCCTTTGCAAGATATACCTCACTCTCCAAACTGTTCTATTGAAGTTGCAGAACAGGTTTATCTAACCTAGACCAAGTATTTCTGATGTCATTTGACTTGCCAATGTGCCATAAATCCATCAGTAATGGGTCGGAGGATACCTTGTATGTCAGATCACCTCTTAGATGTATGTAGGATACTGAGTATAATAACAGGGCTTTCAGTTGGTCTATGTAGGACATGTTCAAACCTTGTATCCTTTTAGTAAGATATTTCTGTGGGCATTCCAGTTGTTGCTTGTTTCTGGACAGATACATGCCAAAGGGGGCATTATATTCAATGATTATTGGCTTAATGAGGGCTGAGTAAAGGAAGGACAATGACATCCATAGATCTAGACATAGTCCCTTTGTTTATAACCTGTGCAATATAGAAGGACTTTCTTACAAAAATGGTTGGCCAAAAGTTATGTGACTGTCCACATAAATTCCCAAATCACGAACAACTGGGTGAACTTTCAGTGGTGTATTATCAATGTGGTAGTTTCCTTGGGTAGATGACTTCCCAAAGATAAAACAATGCATTGTTTTATCTTTGGGTAGATGACTTCCCAAAAATAAAACAATGCATTTTTTGACATATAGTTTCAGTCCATGATTTTGGCACCAGTTATTTATTTGAGACAAAACTTACAGCAGGATGGCTAAGTCATGTGGCTATTCAGTGACTGTTCCTAGCTTGCAGTGATCTACAAATTTAGTCAGCCAGAGCCCTTTGGTATTGGCTTTTACTTCAGAAAAGTAAATGCCAAACAGAAGAGGTCCTAGCACAGAACCCTGAGGCACTCCACTGGTGATTGGCCTCTTTGTGGAGGTAACTTCTCCTATTTTGATTATCTGCATCCTATCTGTCAGCCAGCTGGCAATCCAGCAAGTGACATAGGGTTTATTCCCAGTTTATTTAGCTTTTCTAGTATGCCTGAGTGGGGAATTGTGTCAAAAGCTTTGGCCAGGTTGAGGTATGTGGTGTATACACCTTTGCCTTCATCCATTGCTTTGGTGACCTTTTCAAAAAATCCACTAGGTTCAGTAAGCATGGCCTACACTAGACAAATCCAAACTTAGATGGGTCAGGTGTTTGGTGGTCTCCTATGTCCTGATTGATTAATTCCATGATGAGTCTTTCCAAGGGTTTGCATATGAGGCTGATCAGTCTTGTGGGTCTGTGATTGCCTGGGTCTGTTTAAGTTCCACCCTTATGCAGGGGAATGACTGTAGCTGAGCTCCATGTGCTTGGTACAAATCCTGTATGGAGGCTGAGACTGAACAGTGTTGTTAGGTGTGAGGCTGAAATGTACTTCATGATATTTAAGATGCCTCCAGTGACATTATCAGGGTCCATCTATGCAGTATTTTTAACTTTTGATAGCACTTTTAGGTCCTGGTCTTGTGTGATAGGTGGAGGTGAACCAGATTCAGGTATATCTTGAAGGACAAACAGAAGGGAGAGAGGGGTAAAGTTAGAGCTAAATTTCACACAGAATACAGCAGCAAGGATGAATGGTTCACTCAAATAAATAAAAGTCCAAATTCATATAAAGAAGTGAACTAAGACAACGCAGAGGTCTTCAGACAAAAGTCAAAATTTAATAACAATCATAAGTGCTTTCACAGTTAATACAGGAACTGCTTCTTCAGACAATATAACCTACTAAAAATGTTCACTCTATATAAAGTAATTAAACTGCCATTCTATCCAATCACGTAACTGCATTAGCAACCTAGCAAAACTATAACATCATTAATTACACATTGCTCATGCGATTCATCCACCAAAAGAAACTTCAACAGAAATATTTATTTGCAAACTAAGTTGTTCACAGCAGATCAATGTTTTTCACACCTAAATCTATCATTATTATATACAATGAGATCGCATATGTTACAATGGCATTTACGTACGCTGTGTTGTACCTCATAAAACAAGTGCATGAGTTACTCCAAAAAAACACAAACTTTCTAAAACATCCATATAAAAATTGTGCTACAATAATTCAACATTTTGTAGACATTATATTGTAACTCATGTTTATAATGGAGTGTCCTTCATCTCTGTAAACACCTAGCCTTAAGAATGGGTTTAATCGATAAGCCTCTCCCAGTGTCTGCCCTCATTCTAATAATCCACCTTATCTCAGTTGTCTCAGTTAAATTTTCAGTGTCACCACCCCATTCAGTCTGTTTAACTACCTCAACTACTAAAAACTTAAAATTGTGTGTCAGTCCATTTTGAACTACATGTTTGGCCAGAGCATTCATCGTTAAACCAATTTTTATGTTATAGAGGTGTTGTTCCCTTATCCTATCCCTGAGCCATTTATCAGTTTTACCAATATAGAAAGAAAAACAAGCATTGCAATGTGCTAAATAAATGTACTGTTGTAATGTTCAAATAATGCACCAAAAGGAATAATCCATTTTTTTATTTTTTACATACTCCAACAACTTATGATTTTCTTTTATAGTTGCTGGTCCATAAACCTTGCCTAAATATCTATAAAAGTGAACTGAGCCATGTTGTGAATCTTATTGTGTCTGAAAAGACCACTCCTGTACCTATGGAACCTGATGTCACTTAACTGCACTGATATTCTCAATTTCCAGAGAAAGAAAGTCTGCTCCACATTAAAAGGATCCGCATTTACAGATAGTCATGTAAATAACCCAGCTACTACTGCATGTAATGAGTGTGCAGGTTTTTAATCTCTTAGTGATATTAACCAATGTGAAATGCTTAGCCCCGCAAACTACTTCACAATATATGCAACTGCCATATAGTGAACAGCCTTTAAGTAACTGAGTACTATCTGGGTCACTATACATTCTTTTAGATTTGAAATATGATAGATGCTGTCTCAAATTCCTGGCTCTATGATAACTGATGGAACAGCTGTCATTAACAAGGTCATGAAAGAACCTGTCATCTGAGACAAGATGCCAGATTTTTGTAGATTCACATCTTGTGATGCGATTATGATAAACTATATTATAGTCTCACAGTATTGAAAAGGCTAGGTTGTAAAACCCAGGGCAGGAGAGCTAATTTACCACTTAAACATTTTTGGACTGTTTTGGTACTTTTTTTCCCTCTGATGTTCTCTGTACTATTTGGCATCATTCACGCACCTTGCATTTAAATACAAAATATATATATATATATATATATATGGGTCCCTATCAAATGATAGAAAACTCATTTGATGGAAAATCATTTGGCTGAAACTAAAACATAGAAAGATCAAAACACTGAAAACTCATTTGACTGAAACTCAAAACACTGAAAATGCTATATGCCCTTTTCCCCATGGTAGTGCGATCCTGAAGTTAGTATATATAGTTGGGGGGGTGTGGGAGGCGTATCCCCCCCCCTCATACTTCATACATTTTAAACCCTACACATGGATACTTATAATTACAATGAATAACTGTTTGGAGAAAACAATATTTACATAAACTATGTGGGGGCTATGCCCTCCACACTCCCCATTGTGGGGGGCTGTGCCCCCCCAACTATATATATACTAACTCCAGGATTGCACTACCATGAGGAAAAGGGCATATAGCATTTTCAGTGTCTTGAGTTTCAGTCAAATGAGTTTTCAGTGTTTTGAACTTTCTATCTTATGGTGTCAGTGAAATGAGTTTCTATCAAATGAGCTTTCTATCATTTGATAGGGATCTATCTATGTATATATATATATATATATATATATATATATATATATATGTGTGTGTGTGTGTGTGTGTGCACACACATATACACAACATGTTTTGTGTGCCTATATATGTGTCTATATATGTATGTATATCTGGGTCCACTTTGTAATTTCGAAATATTGAAATCTCGAATTTCAGTATTTCGAAACCACAAAGTCAAAAATCCAACCACAACTCACAAACTCGAAAACACACAACCGCGAAATTCAAAATTCCATACTCATGCTACACATACAGTATACACCATAAACATACACAAAACTCCCCCCACAATAAAACAAACTAATGTAAACTATATATAAGCAGGGGGGCAAGCCCCCCTGCACCCTCATGTGGGGGGCTCTGCCCCCCATCCCCCCACTTATATATTCTAACTCCGAGATTGCACAAACAGTAACACAAACGAAACTCACACACCCACACACACACACACACACACACACACACACACACACACACACACACACACACACACACACACCTTACAGTCCCTCAAACACACACTTACACACACTAAACCCTTAACCAACATACTTAGACACACAAACTTACCAAAATGAAACATCCACATTCCGTACCACCGGAAGCAGAAATTCGAAATATCCGTACTTCGGTATTTTGAATTTTGCGCTTCTGCCGGTTTCGGAAATGTGAGTATTCGGCTTTGTAAGTTCGAAATACTAAAATTCGAGATTTCAGCATTTCAAAATTAAAAAGTGGACCCGTATATGTATATGTATATGTGTATGTATGTATATATATATATATATATATATATATATATATATATATATATACACATATATATTTACATATATATCTCACATAAAAAAAACAATAAACCAGCACTCTGGTAAGGTAATAACAAACTTTTATTGCCTTCTGCAGCTGAAAAAGAGAGCGAAACTGATTTCACTTATACAAGGTGGTAGCTAATTAGATTCATAGGTAAATATTAGGCTATCTGTCTGCAAACTGTTACAAGCCTAGATAACCAGCAGTCAGAATCAAACCCTGTACCTTGTATCTATGAGTTTAAGATTTTAATCATTGCACCAACCATAAGGAGGGCAGCAAACAGTAGTGCAAAGGCTGCACCCATGGCAGTACCTCTCAGCTGTGAAAAAAAAGCATTCCTTCTCGAAATACATTTTTTTTGGCAGAACTAGCTGTATAAGTTGAAGTAAAAAAAAATCATTGAATTCAGATGGATACAAATCACAATGGTCAGACTAAAACTTTAATGCTAGTAAGCCTCCATCATGTGAAGTGTTTGTATAAAGTGCTTTTACATCCAGTGTACATAAATACCACTGTGATTCAACTTTTACCACTGAAATTAATTGAAGGAGCTCTGTGATATCTTTAATTCTAGACCTAAGAGATAGTAAAAGTGGTTTAAAGGAATTTTCCAGAAACATAGAGAGGGGTTCTGTCAATGAGCCTCGCCCCATCAGTATTGGTCTACATGCGGGGGGGGGGGGGGGGTCAGTTTGTATGAACTTTAGGCAGGGCATAAAAATACTGAGACTGTGGATGCTCCACCACCAATTCTCAATGAGTCTGAAATGACCCTAGAGTTTACTCCATAGTCCAACGTAAAGTAAAATCTGGAATCATTTAACGTTGGTGTGCTTCTACTGAATAATCCTTTCTGTCCCACAGTACAATACCCCACCCTTATCAACCACGATGACTACTACATTTTTGTTTTGTTGTAAATTTTTAAGTGTGGTGTGTTCTTCCCCAGTCACATTTTTTTCTAAAGTTCCTAAATACGCTAGCATGTTCAACAAATAATTATTTAATAATGGCTTCCTCCGGTGTCTTCACTAGTGGGAAACAGTCTGGCTGAAAGGCTGAACCAGTGTATTTAAAATGAACCAGATCCCAGTTAGTGTCCTGCTGTTATTTTCTCTCATGTTTTTTTTTTTAATTTAACAGGTGACAAAAACTGTCTCAAGTCACTAACTACTTGTGCATAGGAAACACAATAAGAAGGAATAAAATGTAAACCTTTATTTATACACTGCATTCAACATCACTGAACTGGTGAGGAGAAATATTCATCAATAAATCATCCACATTCTTACACTGTTCAATGTTGAAACATTTAGAATGTCATGAAAAATATGCCTAAGCAGCAGAGACCTCCAAAGCAGACACCCAAGCAACCGCTACCCCAAAACAAAACACGTGCAACACATAGCTCACAAAGCCAGTGTGCCGAACAGTCACAGCCCTTAAGGCTAAACAACACACCTGATACACTTGTAATAGGTGACTCTATCGTCAGGCACACTGATGTCCTGCTCACCAGGCTGAACAAGGAGAAGGTCACGGTGAGCTGCCTGTCGGGCGCTAGGATCCGCCACATAACACAAGCACCCAGGTCACTCCAAGACAAGTACAAATATGACTCAGTCATTGTCCATGCTGGTGTGAATGACCTGAGACGTACCTCCCTGGACTACATGAAAAGAGACATAGAGGAGCTCTCTGAGCATGTAGCCCAGGCCAGTATGACCCTGACCTTGAGTAGCATCTTACCCTCACCAAGAATGATGCCACAATATGAAGACAAGATGATCAATTTCAACAATTGGCTTAAGTATTGGTGTCATTCAAAGGAGATCCAATGTCTGTCAGCCTGGGATGACATGCTCAACAAGCCACGATGCTTCGCTAGGGGCGGCTTGCACCTGTCACCCCTGGGCTTTCGGATATTGGCAAAGGCTCTTGCTACCCCCATAGTGCCTTTTTTAGGCACGGCTCAAAAGACAAACCCACCTCCATAGGTATCACAAGGGATAAGAAACTAAGAGTAATGCTACTCAATGCCAGAAGTCTAAACCTCAAGATGCACGCACTCGAAACTCTCCTTAGCATGGAGAACATCGATATCTGTGCAGTAACAGAAACCTGGTTCAAGGCTCCCGAGAGCACCCCAGCACTACCAGGTTATACCTCATACCATGCTTTTCGGCCCCAAAACTTGGACCGAACCACAAAAGGAGGGGGAGTATCAATATTCATCAAAGATACCCACACCTCCAGGTTGGTGGCACAGCACGAAGCATCAGAGAATATCCATGTGCAACTAACAGTGGATAAAACTGCCTTCCAGTTTATAGCCTGCTACAGACCACCCTCCCAAACCCAGGAACCCCACTCGGCCTTCCTGAGAACACTGGAAAATATGAAGGTCTCTCCAAACACCATTATATTGGGCGACTTCAACTACCCAAACATAGACTGGGAGCATTACTCTAGCTCCAACACCCTAGCCTAAAGGTTCCTAGAATTTATAAACTCAAATGCTATGGAACAACTTGTTGCCACTCCCACAAGAGGGGAAAACATACTGGACCTGATCATCACCAACATGGGGACTCTATGCTCCAGACCAGAAGTGTATCCCTCACTGGTAAGATCAGACCATAAACTAATCTCACTGGATATTCACATCCTGACCCCACCCCCTGCCCAGAAAACCACAGTGAAAAACATCTCTAAAGCAAATTTCACACTCCTCAAAACCGAGGTGGAATCCTTCAAAGCCCCTGGGCCTGTGGAAAATACGGCCCAGACTGCAGAATCCTTTATAAACGCATTCTATTAACACCTTCAGGAATGCATGGATCTTGCAATCCCAAATAAAACCAAGACCCAATCCTCCAAAGGCAGACGTCCTGTCTGGTGGACCCCAGCCATAAACAAACTATACAATAGAAGGAGGAAGCTACTACATAATAGAGCAAAATCCCAAAAAGGGAAGGCATCTCTGATCAGTATTAGCAAAAAAACTACGGGCACTCATAAAATCGTCTAAGGCCAGCTTTGAGAGAAAAATTGCACAGGATACTAAGGATAATCACAAGGCTTTCTTTAGTTATGTTAGGAACCTGGGTGGGAATTCCCAGATATGCTCAGAATTAGTCCAAAATGACAAAAAATACACCGAACCCACAGACATTGCCAACATCCTAGCTGACAGGTTCAGCAAACTTCTCCCCACCAAAGGGCAAATATCTATCCCAGCAGAGTGCTGCCCCTGACATCTCAGATGCTCAGGTAAGAGCCGCCTCTCCAAAGCAAAAACACAGCATCAATGGGACCAGACGGTGTCCCGGGCTGCGTCCTACATGAACTCCAAGAAGAGCTAAACCTAAACATAAAACTACTGTTCAGTCTCAGCCTTACTACAGGATATGTACCCAAAGAGTTGAGTACAGCAACAGTGGTCCCTCTCCACAAAGGTGGTGCCTCAACGGATCCTGGAAACTATCGCCCCATAAGCCTGACTAGCTTGGTCTGCAAAGCTATGGAAAGGATCATCATGGACCTCATAAATAAAGATATTGGGGACCTACGGACACTGGATCCTACCCAGTTCGGCTTTGTTAAGGGCAGATGCTGCCTCTTAAACCTGGTCGATTTCTTTGAAACAGTCACCAAGGCCATTGACGAGGGGAAGGTGGTCCACACAGCCTACCTGGACCTCGCAAAAGCCTTCGATACAATACCCTACTCGGGCATTATAGATAAGCTCACCAGCTTAAATATAAACCCCATGTCACTAGATGGGTTGCAAACTGGCTCAAGAACAGAACCCACATGGTCAGAATTGCTGGAGCCATGTCAGACTCCAAACCAGTTACAAGTGGCGTCCCACAAGGCTCAGTCCTGGGACCTCTCTTGTTCGGTATATATTTCTCGGAGGTACAGGCCAACACAGAAGGACTGTGGCTGACCAAGTTCGCAGATGACTGCAAACTGGGCACCATAATCGACTCTCCAGCCGACACAAGCATCCTCCAAAAGGGCCTCATAGAAACAGACAACTGGTGCCAGAGCCATGGCCTCAAGCTAAACGCCAAAAAGTGTATAGTCATCCCCTTTGGCAAAAACAAAGTGCCCACAAATTACCACATAGGTGGTAATCCATTAAGTACAGAAGAAGTAATTAGGGACCTGAGGACCCAAGTTGATAGCAATCTCTCATTTGACAACCACATGGCCAAAGTGGTTAGAAGAACATTTTATATAGCCCACCTAATCCTGAAGGGATTCACATCTAGATAAGGGGAGGTCATCGTGCCTCTTTACTCATCCCTCATCAGGCCCATAATTGAGTACAATGCCCCTTTTGGGATTTACCTTACCAGACACCTGCAGCAACTGGAAAGACCCCAAAAGTACCTCAACAAGAGGATCAAAGGGCTCAAACAGATGCCATATGCTGCCCGGTTAAAGAAACTCCAGCTCTACTCAGTGGCATACCGCCTGCTCAGAGGTGATCTGTGCCTGACGTATAAAGCCATGTCCAACCCGGAATTAATGGGCATGCTGCACCCCAGAAAATCCAAATCCCATCGAGCTACGCGCTCGAGAGACTTGAACCTCAGCACTGAAATAAATAGGACATGCTGGAGGGACAGATTCATAACCCAGAGGCTCCCTTCACTGTGGAAAAAAATCCCAGTCCAGGTTAGGCAGAGTCCCTCTTTGACTCTCTTCAAGAGGAATCTTGATGAGTGGATGGGAGATCGTAGGTTTACCCCGGGTATCACTTCTGTGTTACTGTTAGACAGAGGCACAGTATACTAATCTCAAAAAAGGGCATAGCAAAATTAATTTAAAATGGGTGGCGAAAGCTAAACACACTCTGGCTAGGCTTATAAATGCCCTAGGGCGGATAGCCTAGTATGAACCTATGAACCTATGAAACACTGTATTTCTCTGAGTAGTGCTGAGTGCGCTTCCTACCACCCCTCCTACATTTTCTACCACCAAAGGGGTAGGAAAAAAGTCTCAACAGTTTAGATAAGTACAGGTGTTTTTTTTTTTTTTCCACACAGAGAAAATTCATCACCAGACTCAACAAATGAATCAAAATCAGTATCTACATAGGAGGAGGAATCCTCTGTAGTTCCAAAGGTTGAAGTATTTGAATGATTTAATACAGATTTAGTCTGTTGCCTTTTTTTACTCTCATATTTAGGGTGGGACCTACTCACATTACCTTCTTGGAAATTTACAGATTTGTTTGTACTTTTTTTTCCTTCCTCCAAGTAAAAATCCTATTTAGTTTATAATCCTCTAAATCAAACTGGTATTTCTTTATTTTTTTTAGCTTTATGTTCTCATTTAATCTAGCTACTTCTCTTGAATATTGCTGCAATAAAGCAGCATATTTTACATTGGAGGAAAATATCTCCACAATTTCTTTTTTCTTTTCTATTTCGACTTTTAATATACCAACCATCTCTAATAAAATTTCTGTAAAACAGTAACAAGCAAACCTGGGGTTGATGTTTGAATCTGCCTTCACTGCTGTAATAGCACACCATCAGGACAGCCAACTGCTGATTCAATGTAATTCATAAACCCCTTGGAATCATTTCAGATTTGGAATAAGCTAATAAGTACTTAGAATTCCACAGTGAGGACAAAAACTTCTGCTGATTTAATGGTCAGCAGGGACTGTGTTCCATTTGAAGTCATCCCCCATGCAGAGCCATTTCCTGTTTCAGTCATTCCTGCTTGAGTAAAGCAATCAACGTTTTCCAAATCCATGGATAGGGAAGCCAACAACTGTTGCACGGAAGAAGAATCCACGATGAAGCAATATTCTTCTTATTTTCAAACCCAAGGTTAAAAACAACCAGATTAAATATTCCTGCAAAAGTACAGTATGAACACCTATCCAAAAATATTGCACAGAATATCACATACCAGGTGCATGGAAAAAATGTATTTCACGTAAAAACAATAAACCTGGTTGCTGTTAGTTCATTCATATATTGATGCCACTGCAGCTGCAACAAAGCAGTTACATAAATGTATTGATATTCATGGTTAGGTTGTACTTATCTCACTGTACCCCAGTACGTGCCTGTAAAGTGGTATGAATCTGTGTCTTTGTGGCATCAATCAGTGAGTACAAACCCCATAAAAGAATAGCAGACAAGCACTAGTATGAAATGAATAAGTAAACAGCACAACACAGTTCAGCATGTTTCTGAGTTGTGCACTCATTTCTGCATACTAGCCTAGCCAAAATATTCAATACTGTGAAGTACCATGTTGTGTGAGTTACACTTTGCAGTCATGCAGACGTGTCCAGATAAATGAGCAGTGATATACAATGCTGTCTTGCTGTGCATGCTGCTTGTATATGACTGACATCCCAAATGCTCAGGAATGGAGCACAATGCTGCTGTGCATCTATTGTGTATTAAGGTTGATCTTCTAACTGTCTTGCTTACCAGTGCACTGTAGTCTGCACAACACTACATGGCTGTGCACCATAACATATGTTCAATCCCTACAGAGCACCTACTGTGTTCATAGGTGTTTACTAGGCTAGTGACCACAAGGGCCTTTTTAAGCCTAGCCACATATTCCAAATCTCTGACAAGTTCTGGTACCCTTGATAAGTGTAAGCAGGGGTTTGTGAGATGAAACATTTACAAGCAGGGTCCTGGGAGATGAACCATTCACAGGTTGCCTGTGTCCATTAGAGACATAGTTGACAAGCCAGGGATTAATTTCCTGTTCCTCATCCAATTGTCAAAGTTGCACTTGAATTGGGTGGTGGGGGGGACTCTGCTTCACATGGATGGGGAGCCTGTTCCAGATATGGGGTAGTCTCTGGGATACATACCTGTCTTTCCAGCAGGTCCTCTCTATATCACAGGCAACATTTAAGTCTTTAGAATGGGTAATTCTGGTGCTGTTTGTTTTGTGGATATGCAGAAGGTCCATCAGAGTGAGGTCTGAAAATGACCTGTATGTCAGGCATAGATATCCCCTCAACAGCCTGTAGGAGACAGAATATAGGGATAGGGCCTGGAGGCAGTCTGCACAGGACATTTTACTTATGCCCCATATTCTTTTAGTGAGGAACCTCTGTGGATGTTCCAGTTGTTGGATATGCCTGGTTAGGTGCATAGCAAAGTGGGCATCATATTCAAGGACAGGTCTGATGAATGCCGAATACAGTGGAGCAATGACTTCCTTGGATTTAGATGCCATACCTTTGATTATAAATTGTGAAACATAGAATGATTTCCTCACTACTGTAGACATGTGATGGTCAAAGGCTAGATTATTGTCTAGGTGCGTCCCTAAGTTCCTGTCTACTGGGTCACCTTTAAGGGATATGTTGTCAATTTGATAGTTAGCAAAGGTGGATGACTTCCCGAAGAATACTATTCTGCATTGTGTTATTTGTGTATACAGCACGCAGTGCTGTGGTGCATGTCATAAGAAAAAAATTGCATTAACATCACAGCACCTAATTCACTAGTACTGCTATGTAGTGTACCCTAATAATATTGAGTATATCTGAATGCTTTGTAAACTATTGAAAGTCATACTGTGTACAGTGCTGGCCTGCTGTGCAACCTTCTAAGTGCTTCACCCCTCCAAGTAAGTGCCTAGTGTACTGTACTACTGTGTGATGCACGTTGCTGCCCTGCTCTCTTCTTACCAAGTGAAATTGCATATTCCGGCCCCAGTGCTTTTTTCAGCCCTTTGATTATGTAAGGTACACAGTGCTGCACTTTTGTGTACCCTGTTAAGTGTTAAATGTGCATTCCACCTTCACTGCTTTGTTTTTACCCTAGAATAATGGAAGGCACACAGTGACACCTGCTCTGCACCCTAAAATTCCACCAGTATCCCCAAGCACATACCTTTGTACAAGGCCCATTCTGCCATTTGTTGTGTGTCATCAATCAAGTACATGAGCTGAAGGGCATGCAATGTTTCAAAATAGTCTGTAGGTCTGTCTGCTAAAATAGGGGTCACAACACAGTTCATGTGCACTACAGCTGGCACCTTGGAATCTGATTACCCATTTATAAAAACTATTCTATTAGGCTTGTTGACTACAGTATCTATTCCAGTATTCAAAAAATGTAGCTCCAGAACTGTTCCAGTTAATGTCTGATTTCAGTACTTTTCTGAGTTTCTAAAATCTTAACAGGTTGGAAATGTTAAGTTTACACAGAATGTTGTAAAGTTTCTACGTTGGGCTTTTGTGCTACTGATGTATACCAACTGCTTTGGTTAAGGTGACTTTAGAATGGTGAAACAATTACATTTTTGCTTCCAGCAGTCCAAGCTGATACCACTGAACTTCAACACTGTCACAGCTGAAAAGCTGAATTACCTGTCCAAAATGGTTTACTATCATTTTGTTGAATGACACTTATGCAGATTTCAGAATCACGTAATCACAATGGCAACTGATAAAAACAGTGAACCACAACCTTCTGAATGCTTAAAACTGAAAGCACAGAAGGGAATGGTTCTTGCAAAATCATTGTTGACTTTAATGGTGATTGTACAACAAAATTCGAACTGGTTCGAATGTTGAATGTCATTTTTGCCATATTTGACATATGGTAAAAACAGCCTTCACATTTTCAGCCATTTGAGTCGATGAAAAGACTCAAATGTATTCTGTCTTTCAACAAAATTATAGTGAACTGTCCAATATAGTACAATTACTGTTGTAAGATTATTGTGTCCACCAGGGGGTTGTGCATGGGTCTTTTGTTATTTAATGTACTTCATCTGCTGTTAGTACAGATGGAAATTTGTAAATATTGATGATATTATTCAGAGTGGTATAGTAGTACAGCAAGTAGCACTGCTACCTTACAGCAACACATTATTTGGTTCAATTCTCAGGTGACAGTGCAATCTGTACACTGTGCTAAGTATGCATTTCCCTATGCATCCATGTGGGTTTTCCCAGGTAGTCCAGTTTCCTCCCTCCTCCCCAATATCAGCAGTTGGTAAACTGGTGTTCTACAAACTGCCAATAGGTGTCCATATAGTATGTGTGGGAGTAACAGCGTTGATTCTGGAACACATTAGCACCCTGTCCAGAGTATTTTTCAATGTTTCATACCTACTAGCTGCTGAGATAGGCTTCAGCATCCTGCACCTCTGTACATGATAAAGTGGGGCATCATGAAATGGCTGGATGGAAACATTGATGGATGAATGACATTTTTTTATAATGATGGAGAACTATATCTGAGGTAAAATAAGCATTGCATAGACATCTTCTAAATTAACTACATGCTTTGAAGTAAAGAAGCTGCAAACACAAATAAATCAAATTAAGTCTGTGCTCTGGTTCATTTTCTGTCTGGGTTCCTTCTGTGTATATTCTGCACGTTCTGACTTTGATCACAGCCCTGAAGTGGATAAAAGAGGTATCAGAGAATGAATATAAGCCCTTATTAAAAACTGATATGTTTATTTGTCCAGGTACATGTACGAAATGGTCAGATAATAGGGTGTTGTCATTTCATAAAGCTTTTTGGGAATCCACCTTCAAATCCAGTTAAACTGGAAACTTCACTTCCAAAAGAAGGTTTTGCAGATGCATAAAATTTTGAAGTCTGTAGAAAACAGCATATTTTCCTAAACAATGTACAAGAAAAAACTCTAGTGAAAGATTGCTATTACTTATTTATCATAGTGAGTCTATATAATAAGCTTCAGGGGAGCTTATGTGAAAGCAAATAATTAGTGGTGCCTCTACATAAAGAAGAACCCCAAAAGGATCAAGTGTACTTACTGTAAGCCAATTTGTGTCACACCATACCTGTGGAATGTAAGAAAAATATTCTCAGAAGCTGATGGATACAGTTCTGTCATAAATAAACTGTGAGGATTAGCATGGATTTATTGAGTGGGGGAATTATGTCTGGCAAACATTTTACAACTTTTTGTATGAGTAATAATAACGGGAGTGGCCAGAGTTAGACTAATTAATCTTATGCTGTTAGTCCAACTCAGAACATTGATATAGAAAGGTATGGGATTAGGAACAGGCTCAAATGCTCCAAGAGGGGTCAAAATTGATTATCAAAAAGAAAACAGACGGTGGATTTTACAGAGGCAAGCTTATAATATAAAGAGGTGACATGTGGAGTACCTCAGAAGTCAGTTCTGGGACAATGCTTTTTAACATATTCATGGTTGAGACCTGGCTTGGTTAATTTATTTATGATGCTATGGTGACAATAGTTTTATGGAAATGTGGAAGAATTTGAGAAGGGATCTACTGAGGTATTCAAAAAACTGTACAAAGTGGCATGCATCCCCAGATATTACAGTGAATCACAGAAGTGAATACCTCTAATGAAGAAACACATATATACAGTCACCCTCAACAATCAGCGGTAACCAGTTCACACATGGAGAACACTCTACAATACTCACTATGACCATCGTATGTGTGCCAGAGAAGCAGCCTATATATATTCCAGTTCACAGATGCTGTGTACAAGCATTGTATTAGAGAATAAAAATGAATTCATACATGTTACATGTTACCCTGATGTTTGCTCTGAGAGTGTTGATGGAGAAATACAGAGAAGGTCAGAAGGAGTTGCACTGTGTCTTTGTAGACTTGGAGAAAGCATATGACAGGGTGCCTAGAGAAGAGTTGTGGTATTGTATGAGGAAGTCGGGAGTGGCAGAGAAGTACGTAAGAGTGGTACAGGATATGTACGAGGGTAGTATGACAGTGGTGAGGACTGCAGTGGGAGTGACAGATCCGTTTAAGGTGGAGGTGGGATTACATCAAGGATCAGCTCTGAGTCCTTTCTTATTTGCAGTGGTGATGGACAGGTTGACAGATGAGATCAGACAGGAGGCCCCGTGGACTATGATGTTTGCAGATGACATTGTGATCTGTAGTGAGTAGGAATCAGGTTGAGGAGACTCTGGAGAGGTGGAGATATGCTCTAGAGAGCAGAGGAATGAGGGTCAGCAGGGCTAAGACAGAATATATGTGTGTAAATGAGAGGGAGGGTAGAGGAATGGTGAGGATGCAGGGAGTAGAGTTGGTAAAGGTGGACGAGTTTAAGTACTTGGGATCAACAGTTCAGAGTAATGGTGAATGTGGAAGAGAGGTGAAGAAGAGAGTACAGGCAGGGTGGAATGGGTGGAGAAGAGTGTCAGGAGTGATTTGTGACAGACGGGTATCCGTAAGAGTGAAAGGGAAGGTCTACAAGAGTGTAGTGAGACCAGCTATGTTATATGGGTTGGAGACAGTGGCATTGACAAAAAGGCAGGAGTCAGAGCTGGATGTGGCAGAGTTAAAGATGTTAAGATTTGCAATCGGTGTGACTAGGATGGATAGGATTAGGAATCGGTATATTAGAGGGTCAGCTCATGTTGGACAGTTTGGAGACAAAGCAAGAGAGACGAGATTGCGTTGGTTTGGACATGTGCTGAGGAGGGATGATGGGTATATTGGGAAAAAGATGCTAAGGATGGAGCTGCCAGGTAAGAGGAATAGAGGAAGGCCTAAGATAAGGTTTATGGACGTGGTGAGAGAGGACATGCAGGCGGTTGGTGTGACAGAGCAAGATGCAGAGGATAGGAAGAAATGGAAAGAGATGATCCGCTGTGGCGACCCCTAACGGGAAAAGCCGAAAGAGAATGATGACATGTTACCCTGAACTACAGCAAAGAAAAAGCTTGTTCTAATTATATCCCTGTACTTCTGTAACATATTGGTAGTTTAAGATAGGTATATTTCAGAATGAATAGTGAAATCAGAAAGGGAGTACCTTTCTTTTACCAACTTCTTCACATCACAAGAAACACATCCACTCTGTTGTTTTCTGCAGCATCTCATGTGCACAGGTGTCCTTAATGTACATGAAGTAACAGTAGAGATTATGATGTATAAACTATAACACAGCACCATGACATGCCATCCCACAACTTTCTGGGTATTATGTCATCTTTTTCCTAATACTCACTTACATTATGAAGCTCAGGAAATGCAAAACAGCAAAACTAACCAGTCCACAGTGATCCACAGACAGCAGTATGTTGTGGGTTTCCACAGATATGTGGTCATTTCAGAAATGCCACTATTGACAGCTGCTATGGCAACAAGTCTGTACTGCCAGTGGCTATAGTACTTACAGTTTGTGTGGGATGGAGGTACCCTGGGTCTACTTCCTACTTTGATGTTATGTCAAGGAGTGATTCATCATTGCTTCAGATTACTTTGACATGACATCAAAGTTTATGTTATTTTGACATTATTTTAATGAAGTGATCTGGTGGTGGACGTGCTCCCATTGATGGGAGCTTGTTGATCCAATGGTGTTGGAGTGGGACAGCATATGGCTGCATTAAGGAACTTGTGTTGTGCATTCTACTCCACAATGGGATGTCTTATTGTATCTTTTACTCAAACATATGTTCTGTGCAGTTACACATTGCAGACTGATGTACTTCAGACACTATTGCACAGTACTAACAATCACAAGGGGGAAAGAACCTCAGGATCTATCATTTCTTCTATGAATCAGCAAGAGCAAAGTGAGATAGCAGTGTGAAGTATCCACAGAAGGCTGGCATGAACAGCTTGAGAAATGGACTCTAGGGATCCTGAAAAATAATTCCACTACACATTTTTTTAAGCTGTAAATGTAATGCTATGTTTACATTATGATACCACTTAGGGGAAATGAAGTTAAGCTGCAAGAGAAACTGTAGGGGATGGTTATAAAAATTATAAGTGGAATGGATCACATGTTATAAGGATACCTGCTTCAGATACTAGGAATGTTCACTTTGGTGAACAGAAGACAGAAAGAGATATGATATAAACACACAGGACTGAGTGTGAAAGGATGAGAAACTTACATCTTAGGAGAAAAGATGGGAATACATAAGGGCACTGATGGCATACAGATGGAAATAGGTGTAGAAGGGTTGTAAGAAGGTGCCATTTTGGACAGGAAATATTTAAAAAAGGGAGAAGATAAAAGGATAATGTGAAAAAGAGAACAGCAGAAGGCTTTTAATTAGTGTGGAAGGGACAGAATAAAAGTGTAAATGAAATGGGAGGGGAGTTGTGATAGACTAGCTGCAACATATAGATGTTAATCTTTTTTCTGTTATTATAATATCATCCTCATAAAAGATATATAAAGAGACCATAAACATATCCATTATGAAATGATATCAAGAGCAAGCACTAGCCAAAGAAAATGGAAGGACATTTTCCTGGATTCTTGTGATGAAGGCTCAGCCAGCACCATCTAATGGTGCAGATGGCTTCCCTACTTCTGACTGAGTGCAAACTGGATGAAGTTCGGTTTGATCAAGTTCAACTCCCAGTTGGCAGTTTTCCATAAGAAATCATTGTAGATGTGATTTCTAATTATGTGCATACTGTGATTCCTTTTTTAGGGAGATTTCTCCCATCTTCATGTTTGTGTGACCATAGAGTCAGTATACATACATTTTTTGTGGTGCTGGGTGCTTGTGTCCCATAATGATGCTTACTTTTGATGAGGAGTGCATACTTTTAATCTTTTTTGACAAATTGAATTTCCAGCCAGTTGTGCTTGACAAGTTGGTTACTTGCTGAGTTGTCACTTGAGAAGTCCCAGTGGAAGCATTAGTTTGAATCACTGGGTGGAATTACTGAAATAGATGCAATCAAAAGTAAATAGGGGTACGTATTCAACACTTGTTGGGGGCTAGCCTGGCATACTTTTAATATAACTACAGGTAAGCCATTCCCATACAGCCATATTTTATCGCATAAAGAACTGCAAGGAAGGCTCAGTAAAGACCTCATCAAGTCCATCACTGAGTACAATGCCCCCTTCAGCATATTCCTGACCAGGCACATGCAACAACTGGAACATCCACAGGGTTAATCACAAAAAGAATACAGGGAGTAAGCAGCATGCCCTATGCAAATTGTCTCAAAGCCCTGTCTTTGTACTCTGTTTCCAACAGACTGTTGAGAGGCAATCTATGCCTACCATACATGGCATTCTTAGACTCCACTCTGATTGACCTTTTGCTTATCCACAAAATTAATTGCATAATTACTTGATCTAGGGATATGAACTGTGGTTGTGACATAAATAGGACACGATGCAAAGTAGGTATGTGTTTTAGAGATTCCCCTTTTATGGAACAGGCTTCTCGTCTCTCTGAACCACAGCTCTTCCTTAGTCCTATTCAGGAGAACCCTGGACCAGAGGATGGGAAATTGCAAATATACTCCAGGTTTAGCACCTATGTCTGTAATGGACAAAGCAGCCTGTAAATCTTTCCTTAGCTTACATATACCCCCTAAAATAATCTGTAAGGCACACAATCTTGCAGGATACATTTGGGAAGCTTGGCTAGACTTGCAAGGGCCAACACATAAACTTAAAGGATATATTTGGGATACTCGGCTAGGCTTATAAAGGCTCCAGTGATCATTAGCCTAGTATTCACCTAAGAACCTATCTTCTTCTTTCGGCTTTTCCCGGTTAGGGGTCGCCACAGTGGATCACCTGTCCGCTCATGATTGGAAATGGAGTTTTACGGTGTTGAGTTGCCAGCCCGGCGCTCAACCTTCCACGGAAGGCACACACATGCACACACTCATGCCTGGGGCCAATTTAGAGTATCCAATCCACCTACAGCATGTCTTTGGGATGTGGGAGGAAACCGCAGCACCCAGAGGAAACCCACGCGACCACAGGGAGGACTTGCAGACTCTGCACAGAAGGCACCCCAGCCGAGGATCGAACCAGAGAACCTCTTGCTGCGAGGCAGCAGTGCTAACCGCTGCACCATTGTGGCCGCCCTCACCTAATGAACCTATAAGACTAAAAATTACCAAAACTCTTGAGCTGAAACCACATGCTAAAAATAAAATAAGTATTCCTGGGCAAACTATGAGATAATGAAATGGTGGTGATTGGCAGAACAATGAAAAAAATGCACGCTTTCGATAGTGAAAAATTTGAAACTCTCAACACCTTTCTAAGTTAGTGACAAGCCACACATAAAGGGAGGATACATAAATCAGAAGGATGGAACAAGGAGATGAAACCACTTTTGCACAGATCCTGCTGCTAGAGTACTGATTTCAGTTTTTTAACTAACACCCGAAAAAGTTCAAGAAAGGCTAGAGCTTGAGAGTTAGCAACTATAGCAATTCAGGGACAAAAAGGCATGAAAAGAACAGAGAAAGTAGTTTCTATTATGTAACCACTGGAACTGGAAGATAAAAGTGAATTTTATTTTTTTTTTTGAAAACTATCATTAATTGTTGGTCCTTCCTTGCAAGTCTCCTTCCCTTGCCGTTCCATTTATTTCTTAACCTATGCTGCCCAACTATACCATCTTACATAACTCTAAGCTGTCCAGATTTTTGCTTCATATTGTTGGTCTGTTTCTCATAAAATTTGTGGTTCTTTGACAAATCACTGAGGATTGAAGTAACTAAATAATGACATAGACTTGAGTTTCAGACCTCACATCATTCAAAAAATGCATGCTAACACACGTCCTGTTATTCTAACCACTTTCTAAATTTACCAGAACAATATTTAAACTCTCTCCCTATTTTCGGGCCTTTGCCCCCCCCCCCCCCATTATTTTAGGCTTTGTCCAGATTTTTTTTTTCACTAAGAGGTTGAGAGGTATGCGATCTTTATCATTGGGTTGCGTGGGTTTTTCTGCTTGCAGGGAGTTTTTTATTGATTTATTTTTTTATCAGTATCTCTTCCATCCTTATTCAAAAGCTGCAGCAGAGGTGGCAAGAAATTACCTGAGGCAGCTACTGGTGATAGTTCTACTACCGATTCGAGGTTTCTATCATATAGACGTGGGTTCCCTCCTCATATCACATTTGCTCACTATTTCAGCAGTGATTCTGTGAGGGCAAGACTGCTGCTACTAATATCTGATAAGTCCCCTTATATAAGGAAGTGTACTAAAGCTGGGGCAGACCCTGCTGCCCTGATATAAGGAGGTGTGCTAGTGTTGGGGCAGACGCTGCATCACAATCTTACACACTCTTCTTGGTGTAAGGAGAGGTATACATGCTCTCAGGTAGTATATACTCTTTCCCCGAGCGGAACCACACTATACGAACCCGGTCCCAGGCTGCTGACAGAATGGACAAATACTTTACATGCTGCTAGCCGGCCAACCCCACAGTCCCAGACATGGTTCTGAAGAATCTCTGTGGCTATATACTTTGTTTAATTCACAGTAAATAGGATTTCGTCCCCAAGAAAGGACGACACTTGAACCACTGCAGCCGGACTAGTCTGTTAAAACACTGCAGGCATAACATCTTACCCTGAAGTTCTTTTGGGTGCGGAGCCACTGCAATAACACATTTGCTTAGTGCTTTAATCGCGACCAGTAAGTACCTCTGCTCAGCTTAGGTGACACCAAGTTTATTGTGTCAACCAGAATTCGTGTTCTGCTTACCATAAGATGCTGTGCGCTTCCCATTACTACTGAATATCCCAAATAGTTACATTGTGCAACAATCATAAATGATCGCAACTGACAAAGTACAAAATACAAAAATAAAAAACTAAGAACCGGACACGTGCATTGGACTACACATGGTAGTCCTATACATTATGGATTGCCATTCGTCACGGAAACAAAGACTATTTGTTTTCGTATCACAGCTTTCATATTCATGATTAGCATAAAGACAGGAGAGGTCCTCCTCTGTTTTTATTTGTTCAGGGTCCGGGCTGCCTTCCTACCCTCCACGCGAGCTTTATTGCTCTTATTACAATGTTAAAATGCTGACGTAACAACCTTACCAGACGATACATTTTCTACTGTTTATGAAGGACTCGATACTGTACTGTCACCAGGGGGCACACACTATAGTGCACTTCCACTAAACGTTTAAATAAAAAAATACAGCTTGCCAAGCAAATGCAAAACAACATAAACAGAACAAGTTTATAGCGATGCATTTTCATCATGAGCGGTTAGACTCCTTTTGAATTTAGACGTCTTTTGGCGTACAAACTTAATTACATTTTTGCGAAGCTAGTGTCAACCCTGCGGTCTCCAGTGTTGTTTTGGAGGTAGCTAACATGGCGACTGTACCAGTCTATTGCATCTGTAGATTACCTTACGACGTAACTCGGTTTATGATTGAATGCGATGCTTGTAAGGACTGGTTTCACGGCAGGTAAACGCAAATATTTTATTTTGTTTTGTTCTGGCCCTTTTATATGGTAAGGTAAAAAGCAACAGCACTACTGACATAAATGCATTTTTTAAGACCGAGGCCTTCTGAAAGAGGGAGGCGGAGCTACGATCGGCGTTGTGACATTTTTTTTTACAAAAATAATTGAACGGGTTTGACAGTATTTGAAATGTTGAGTTTTGTTATTTACTGGGTTCAAACATCTATGTACTTAGTACACTGTGCTGTAACATGTAAACACATCCCCCGTTTACTGTATAGTACTAGTAAAAGGGTGAATACTGAACCAAATCGCAGTTTTGGTTGAAATACTTTTTTTGTTTCGGTACATGGTTTTGTTAAAAAACGGCATAAGTTACAAATTGGCTACGGACAGTTCCTGTAGTATAAATGTATTTAAAATGTGCATGTTTATTACATTTTGAGTTGTTAAAGACGTTTCGACTTGATTGCATGACTTGAACGAACGAATGGATCAGCTGTTTGAAAGGACAGAAATATGGACGCATGTGATTTTTTTGTAACAAAAAGCTCCTTTTTAAGTGGGAATGATTTCTATAGTCCGTGTTGAACATAGTGAAGTATACATTTGTTCTTTTTTGTTCTCCGGTTTTAAGCAGTTTGGGGACACAGTGACTGATGCTTTATGTCAGGGTGATATGTGCTTGCATTCGCTAAAAAATCAAACTGAAAAGTTGTGAATATGATATTAATGGCCACAAAGGCTTGGCAGTCCATTCCGTCGTTGGGGGGCTGTGTTCTTTGTGTATTTTTTTGGGGTCATAACAGTATCTAAACGATAGTCTTCTGTGTTCTGTCCTACTTTACTAGCTAATATTTACGCGCGTTTATGTGTTAACCCTTTATGAATAAACTGTACTGTATGCGAAATATTTGTTTGTACGTTTAAAGGTAGTGACTCATCATAATCGGAGTTTGTATATTGTTTAGTACGTACAATAAGGGCATATTGGTATTGGCTTTGATTTGGGCGAGAGAACAAAACTTGCATTCTGTTTGACACCTTTGCTTGTAAGTGATGGTACTTCATATGGATCGCGACACTGACTTGTGTATGGTCTAGTGATTATGACTTGTTTGACAAGGCATTTTAGTCGAATATGTATGAATAATAAGTCTGGTGAATTACTATGCCTGTTTCTCAAGTGGAAGTACAAGTTTTTCTAAGTTAGTGACTTCAGTTTTGCTTCTCGTTCCGTTTAACAAATGAATTGAGTACACCATGACAGGGAAGCAAGAGTACTAACTCTCGAACGGTTTGCATTAATCGAAGTTAATGAATATGAAGTACCTGCTGCGCTGCCGTACAATACACACACACGTCTTGGCAATTACTTATCTGTGGAGGTTGTAAACCAGCTTTGATGGCCAGTGACAGTCGCTGTTGACAGTTCAGAATATTAATAGGATTTTGGGAGGCCACTCCCAACCACTTACAAACCATACCTGTGCAGGAAGTAAGCGTGTTGTGAAAAATGAATTAAACATTGACGCTGTAACATGTAAGACCCGCTGAAGTGGACTGTTATAGTAGATAAACATTGGAATGAAAATGTTAGTATCCGATTAGTGTCATCTTCCATGGGGTGGGGGCACTTAATGTAATGCGTGTTGGGTAGCATCTTTTAAACCAGTATGTGTATAGCAGTTTAGTGAAAGGATTTTCACAAAAACAAACATGCAAAAAGTAGTAAACGGTAGTATGCAGGTGTATACATCTCAACTGTATCAGTAATTGTTCACGTACACCATTCACTTTGGCTCTCAGAAACTCTGTACTTCTTGAAGAAGTGAATTTTTCAAACTGCCAGGTGATGTTTTGAAGCGTTAATTCATAACGATTTATGATGCACTCCACTAATATTACAAGCTAGTGTCTTTTATTCATTTGTGCTGTACGCTTCTACTCTCATATTTTATCATGTGTTGCATATTGTGCTCAGTTACATTGTCTTATAGTTTGGTGAAGGAGGATTGCGAGATAAAAGTTAGGCAGTGTAAGCGTGTAATAGCCCGTGGTCTGATACAGGTTTGTTTTATAGACAGGTTTGTATATGGTGGATTGTTTGACAGTCTTTCAGAACTGGTAAATGTGTTAACATTCCTGTTTATTCTGATAAGATTTCTGTAGACAAGTTATCTTTGTTTAATATATTTGCTTTAGAGTGGACAGCTTTAAAACTTTTAACAGGATTTTCTTGCATCTTATCTGCCTTTTATGCATACAATATTAACTAAAGAAATGTGTAGTTATGGTGGAAAGAAGAATGAAAGGTGTTAATTAGGTATTTCTTTTGGTCATCTTTTGGAATAATTTGGTGTTCATATACAGTACTATATTTTGTACGTTTAGAGGTCCTAACCGAAGATTAACAGTGATTTTGACATTTTATGTTTAGACTCAGAACTGCAAGCTGGCACTGTTGAATGCTAGTGGAGAGCCAAAGAGAAAGACTCTAAACATCATTCTGAACAGACTGGTCTGCACAAGAAACATATTTTTTTTCTTTTCCCCCCATGTGACAAGTTAACATATTGACAAACATAATGTATGGTTATCCCCTTCATGACCAACCATTATTTACTTTTGTAACACCCTGTTAACTAAGTTAAATAAATTGGTAACTTTTCCTAATTTTGTAGGTAATGCATTTTAACAGCACTGAGGCTAGCAGTCTTTACGTGCATCACCTCATATATCATGCAAACTGGGCAATATGTTCTAGGAAGGATAAGCATGATGAAAATACCACAAAAACTAACTCATGCTTTAGGATATCTTCTGTTACCACAAAGCTGAATGCACTGCAAAACAATGTATGATGTTCCATCATGGGTAGTGATTACTATTCCTTTTTAATGAATGCAGCATCCCTCTTTCTTCCTCACCCATCCACCATGGGTCTTTCAGATAACTCCTGAATATGTTATCCTACTCCAGTTTCATGCTTATATGTTGTGTATGTATTTTCAACCCATGGACACAAGAATATTTGATTTCTACTAGTAACCACTTCCTTATACTTACATGTTGGAGTTTTCCTCATACTTCACACTCATTTAATCATGCCTCTTGGAGTATTTGCCACTGGATTTAGAACTTATTCCAGAGACCAAGACAACATTTTGAGCACTTGTTCTACATTTCAGGAGAACCTCAACACAAGATAAATTATGTTGGAGGATTTTTCTTTAACCCATTCGGGAAATTCTCAGTAACCAAATATAAGTAAGTAAATAAATACATATCTCTCTCTTTGCTAAGAAGGACTGGAGCAAACATCAGTAAGGTTTCTTTTCTCAGCTGAAAGCAAGGACACAATGTTTGCTTCTCCATTTTTGGTGTAGAGGTCAGTTATTTGATAATTAGGAAGATAAATCTTTTTCAGACTGTGCATCATAATTGTTTAAAATATACATGCACATTCAGTTGAATTTTGCTAATCTTGCTATATCTTTTAAATTGTAGTATATCTGATATATTGTCGTTGTTCTCCTTGCTGGTTGAAGGTATGGTTGTTTTATTGTAGGGTTCTGATTTCCTGTATCTGAAGTGTGTTGGGCCCAACTTTGCCCTCACCACACCTGTCCACCCACATGCAAAACAGCACTTGTTTAGGGAAGGCATCACTTGTTCACAAGGCATTTTTTCCCTTCTAAAATCCACCACCCTTTTTTGCACTTCTGTTACAAGCCGAATGATTGTCTTATGAATAAGGGGAACATCAGTATTCTATTAAAGAGCAAGTGTACCTTCTATTGCACAGGAAAACTTCAGCTTTACCTAGAAGAATTCAACTACTAGTTTGGTCTTTTTTTGGCATTGTCCAGTACCACACTAAGTTGTAGTCATGAAAGGTATCACTACAATGGCTGTGTAACATTTGCAATCATTTAGAGCTGGCTACAGTTATGTGTACTTGATACAGTGATATTGATAAGAGTCTTGGCTTAAGTTAGCCAGATGACATAATTGTACTAGTCGTTTCTGGTGCTGGAACTGGCAAGATGGTGGCAACGAGTGACTGTTTAGCTGAGTGTTTGTGATTGCTAGTTCATTGTTAGCGAGTAGTTATTTGTTTGTTTCCTGTGCTAAGCTGACTATTATTGTGTTTTAAAGTGTGCTACATTGAATTGTGAGAGCTGTGTAGCTCTTACGAACTACCTTCGTACTCCTATGCACTGCCTGGATTTCTGGTTTGGTGCTGAAGTAGGGTAACCTCAGCCGATGCTATTTGATTTAATTTGTTGGCTGTTCCTGATTCAAACTGTTTATGTAGGCTGGAATGAGAACTCTGAAGAGGGTTGAGGCATGCAACAGATATGTTAAGGATTGATACTTTGTCTAGTATTTTCTTGTCCTATCCTCTCTGTTTAACTTGGATACCTGTTTCTTCAGGGCATTATTTACTTGCCTGATGTTGTTTTGTTGCTGCTGATTACTGGTTATTGGGACTTGGAAACTAGCATATTTGCTACTGTGAAGGTATTATGAACATATTGCATTGCACAATATTGAAAAATTGACAGTTATGGAGTACTGAGCTGGGAAGTCCTTAAGTAGACCTACGGTTTCTGCTAGATCCCTAGTTAGTGCTAGGGCTGAGAATGTATTGCATCTTTTTCCTCCTGCTGACTTTGTTTACCTCTACATAACTTTATAAAAGACCTACAGTTTCTATTGGAGTCCAAGCTTGTATTAGAGCTTAGGAGGTATTGCATCTGTTTCCTGTTGCTGGTCTTAATTCATGTACTTTTACAGTAGTTGCTAATGCAACTAGTATCAAAACTTTGTTAATGTTTTAATCCCATTTCATTTTTCATTTTTATCATCTTTGATATTTAGAGTTCCAGTAATTATTTTCAGGTAATTGATTTTGACATTATTCTGAATGGCTGCTTATCGAGCTGGTTATTTTAACATCTACTTTGTTTAAATTTCTTAGAGTTTGCATTAGTAACCTTTCTTTAAGTTTTATTTGTAATTTTACAAGGTGCACATTTTTTGAAAATGTTATAGTTTTTATTTAACTATCAATTTAATTATTTGAATTTTCATTTTCTACATTTGTTTCTGTTGATATATTTTTATTGTACTTCCAGTTAATATGACCTTATTTTATAGTATACCTTTTTATAGGCCACCCCCCAAATTTCTGTCCACATTGTTTAGTACACATACAGTCCCAGATTCAAACCACAGTCTAGGGATATAGAAATGCTATACAAGTCTGTATTAACTGCATGTGCCACAGAAGGACTGTCATAATATATGCCTAGTGCCATTTAAGATTCACGTAGGATCATAGGTAAATACTAGGCTGTCTGCCTTTGTGAGCCGTTTTACGCCTAGCCAATTTCCCTCAAAAGTGAGAAGAATCAAACCCTCTACCTTTTGTCTGTGTGGTAAACAACTTAACTGTTATTCCAATCACTAGATTTTGTCATGCGTTGTTTCATCCCACCCCATTTACCTATACCTGTCTTCCAGCTCTGTAGGTATTTACACACTGTGCACAAACGTCATGGTCCTATTGTGGGTGGACAGCTTGGGTACTTTTATATGCAGTCTTGTTGTGCGATGGAGGCGTAATGGTGCTTTCCTTTGGATTACCATAGAAGCCCATGTCTTCTTATGGTACCCAGGTTCCCATTTCACCACCAACAGTGGTAGTGGGGACACACTATTTAAAGGCTGCAATAAGGGCGCTATGTACTAATGCATAATCAATTTGCAATGTCAGGGATCATCTCTGACCTTCTGTGTGAAGTCAGCCTTGCTTTTATAACTGAGACATGGCTGGATGAGAATTTTGGCCCATATTTAGCTGTAGTCATTCCACTTGAACTGTCAGTATTACAGTGGCCAAGGCGGGGTAGGATTGGGGAGTGTGTTGCAATTTATAGCAATGTTAGGTTATGAATTGCCCAGGTTGCCACGAGGAAAAACATCTTCTTTGAGCATGTTGTAGTTGCAGGAACAAAACTGTAGGTTTTTCATCATCTTCCATTCACCAAGTTGTCCAAGGATATTCCATCAGGAGTGTGCTGATTTCCTTGTCAGCTCAGTTACTGGTTACCAGCACTTAATTGTGCTTGGTGGTTTTGATGTAAGGGTGGACAACAAGTCACTTTTTCTTGCCAGTAAATTGTATTATGAAAGTCTTTGGGTTTTACTCAGGTTAATACCGCTGCAGAATCATAAATTTGGACATACATTGGACATGGTTTTCCTGATGGATGGGATGATGTCAGAATTGGTGGTGGAAACAGTTTCTCAATCCGACCATTTACTGGTTCTTTTTGCCTTGGAACAGCCATGCTAAAGTCTCCCCAGTTGTAAACTAAAGGTCATTCATTCAACTTCCTGTATAAACCCTAAACTTTTTTCTACTGTGATCTTTCAGTTTCTTACAGAGAATTGTGCTGTGTCAGCAGACACCTTTGTCAGAATTTGTAATTCACTGTCTTTTGCTGTTGAGTTCAGACCCCCAGGTTATGTTTGCCAGATCTTTACTGGGAAATATGAACCATGGTTTGATTATGATCATTGATTATTATATAGAGAGGGAAATGGGTTGAAGCATTGCTAACATCCAAAATGTGGAGTGAAAGGCTTGACCTGGATGAATAATATGCTATCTACCGGGCAGAGATATCCTGGAAGAAGGCAGATTTTATGTCTGGGAGGATCTCTTCAGCAACCATCTGCCCAACAGTGCTCTTCTATGTGGTGGAGTGGTTGTGCAGCACAGCCTAGCTATGCACTAGAAAAGTATTAACTGTTTCACAATGTGAGTCTGCTGTATGTTTTTTCTTTGACAAGATTGTCACTGTCAGATCTGTTGTTCTTCCAGCTGACCCCATGAGCCGTATGGTGACTTTTTTTTTTTTTTTGAGATTCCTGGTTACAAAGAGTTCACTTTTTTCTCTCAAGTGTGTGACCAACATCATGTGGACTGGATCCTTGACCATCAAACTTGGTGTTGGCTAGCTTAGATGTGATTGGACTAGTCATTTTTCATATTCAGGTTTCATCTTTTAGAGACAAAGGTTTTCCATCGGCCTTGATGGAAGACATTGTTATCCCCACCCTCAAAAAGCCACCTATGGATTTTAATAATTTTGATAGCTATTGCCCAGTCTCTAACTTTCCCTTTTTGGGAAACATTCTTCAAAAAGTCATTTGTAAGCAGCTTAAGAGTTTTATCATACAGTTAATGAGTAGCACTGAGGCAACACTGGTAAGAGTCCTTAATGATCTTCTTTTGGCAAGAAATCAGTGGCACTGTTCAGTGTTGGTAGTTCTGGATCTCTCTGTAAAATATAATACCATCCAATCCAAAGGGTAGAAAGATCTACACAGACAAGCCTTTCAATAAAAACTACAAGGAAGGCCCAGCCAAGCTAGAATTTTCACTGTGTAACACCTTAAATCTCCTGTAGTTGAGGCCAATGGGATATATGCAAATGACGCCTTAAGGACATAACAGTGTTTCATCTACATGGCTTCTAAATTCTCATTACTTTTTAAATCTTTATGGGTACATTCAGGTCAGTAAAACTAAACCCCACTAGCTGTAGACATGCAGTGCTTTGGTATTTTTTTGTCCTCATCAGTACATCTTAAGTGGATTTTTCTGCTGTGCTTTAGAAACACAGAGCCTAAAGTCAGGTCCTGTCCGGAGAGTTAAACTTCAGTTTTGGATGATATACATAATTTTGTGTGTTTGTTCAAAGTTAATAAGGGTTTGTTCAAAGTTAATAAGGGACAGTGTTGTTTTGAAAATGTATTTAGTTTTTTTGTTTGAGGGTTTTCATTAAAAAAAAATCTTGAAAAATGTAATATAGGATCAAATGGACGTAAGAAGGAACAACTCTATAAAAAGATCAGCCTGCCAAACATGGCAAAAGAAAAAAGTTAGAAATACACATTCAAAAACTGACATGTGTAATAGGTGGGAACAACAGCTTTTTATCATATTGGCTACACTATTACTATTATCTTGGAATGTAAATAGCCGTGCAGGTATAGACAAAAAAGAAAAATATTGAATTACATTAAGAAATGCTGAGTGCAAATAGTAGAGCTGCAGCAGACACATTTTGAAAGAAATTAGCAGGTGAATTTGACATAGAAAGGGTTTCAGAATAGATATTCAGCAGAATATCAAGGACAAGGGAAATGGGGAGTAATTATACGAATTGCTAGAGGAGCTCAAGTAGTGATAGAGAAAGGAAAAAAGACAATAGTGGCAGATATTGTGGTAGTAAGGGGCTGTTGGCAAGGGAGGAGGAATATGCTGGCATGTATTTATATTTCACCAATAACTGATGTTATGGAACTTAACAACATTTTGGTAGATATATTTTTGGAGATATAATCAACTTTCAGCAGGGAATGTTACTTGTAGGTGGGGACTGGAACTTGATTTGCAAGAGTGAAGATTTATTAGGGGGTGTAGAAGGGAACATGTGACAAAAATTAAAGAAAATATTTGGTATGAAATATGTGAATTCAGTAGTAGGAAATTGGAAATAATTTACATATTCATAGGTTCATAGGTTCATACTAGGCTATCTGCCCAAGGGCATTTATAAGCCTAGCCCAGAGTTTTTGTGGCTTTCGCCACCCCTTTAGTTTGAAGAAAACTATGCCCATTATTTTGCTGTGCCTCTGTCAAGCAGAGACACTGAGGTAATCCCTGGGGTATATCTGCTATCTCCCATCCATTGGTCAAGATGTCTCTTGAACACGGCCAGCGAGGTGCTCTGCCTCACATGTACCGGGATTTTGTTCCACAGCATAGGGAGTCTTTGGGTGATGAATCTGTCCCTCCAGCACGTCCTATTAATAACCGTGTCAAGGTTTAAGTCTCCCGCCCTTGTAGTTCTGAGGGATCTAGATTTTTTGAGGTGAAGCATGTTCATCAAATCTGGGTTTGACATGGCCTTGTATGTCAGGCACAGGTCACCTCTGAGCAAGCGGTGCGACTGAATAGAGCTGAAGTTCTTTCAGTCGGGCAGCATAAGACATTTTTTGAGACCCTTTATCCTTTTGGTGAGGAACTTTTGGGGCCTTTCCAGCTGCTGCAGGTGTCGGGTCAGATACATTCCGAATGGGGCATTGTACTCAATCATTGGTCTGATGAGTGATAAGTACAGGGGGACGATGACCTCCCTTGATCTAGATGTGAATCCCTTCATGATCAGGTGGGCAATGTAGAAGGTCTTCCTAACTACTTTGGCAACGTGAGTGTCAAACGAAAGGTTACTGTCAACCTGAGTCCCCAGATCCCTGATAACTTCTTCTGTGCTCAGTGGATTGCCACCTATATGGTAGCTAGGGGTAACCTTGTTTTTCCCGAAGGGTATGACTATGCATTTCTTGGCGTTTAACTTTAGGCCATGGCTCTGGCACCAGTTATCCGCCTCTGTGAGACCCTTCTGAAGGATATCTGTGTCAGATGTGTTTTCGACTATGGCGCCCAGTTTGCAGTCATCTGCAAACTTTGTCAGCCATAACCCTCCTGTGTTTGCTTGTACATCAGAAAAGTAGATGCCGAACAAGAGTGGGCCCAGGACTGAGCCCTGTGGGACCCCACTTGTGACAGGCTTTGAGTCTGACATGGCGCCAGCAACTCTGACCCTGTGGGTTCTGTCACTCAGCCAGTTTGCAACCCATCTTGTGATGTATGGGTTTACATTTAAGCTGATGAGTTTTTCAACGATACCTGAGTGGGGTATTGTGTCGAAAGCCTTTGCCAGGTCGAGGTAGGCTGTATGGACTGCCTTTCCCTCGTCAATGGCCTTGGTGACTGTTTTGAAAAAGTCGACCAAGTTTAAAAGGCATGATCTGCCTTTGACAAAGCCAAACTGGGTTGGATCCAAAGTCTGCAAGTTCCCTATGTCTTTATTTATGAGTTCCATTATGATCCTCTCCATGGCTTTGCAGATCAGGCTTGTCAAGCTGATGGGACGGTAATTTCCAGGGTCGGTGGAGGCACCGCCTTTGTGAAGTGGGACCACAGTTGCCGTGCGCCACTCCTTGGGTACGTATCCTGAGGTGAGGCTAAGATTAAACAGCTGTCCTAACTGCGGGTTTAATTCCTCGTTGAGTTCGTGGAGCACACAGCTGGGGACACCAACCGGTCCCATGGATGCTGTGTTTTTCGCCTTAGAGAGAGAGCAGTTCTCACCTGGGCGTTAGAGATGTTTGGGGGGCTACAATCCTCTGGTATAGATATCTCTCCTTTTGGGGGGGGGAGTTTGCACTGAACCTGTCAGCCAGTATATTGGCAATGTCTGTAGGTTCAGTAATTTTCACATCATTTTGAACTAATTCTGAGCATATCTGGGAGTTTCCTCCCAGGTTTCTAACATAGCTAAAGAAGGCCTTATGATTGTCTTTTGAGTCCTTAGCGATTTTTCTCTCAAAATTTGCCTTGGATGATTTTATGAGAGCTCTTAGTTTTTTACTTATGATGATCAAAGGTGTCTTACCTTTTAAGGATTTTGCTCTATCTTGTAGTAGCTTCCTCCTTTTGTTGTAGAGCTTGTTTATGGCTGGGGTCCACCGGACTGGACGCTTGCCTTTGGTACAAAGAGTCTTTGTTTTGTTTGGGATTGCCTGATCCATGCAATCCTGTAGGTGCTGGTAAAAGGCATTTGTAAGTGATTCAGCGGCTTGAGTAATGTTTACCGCCGGCTTGGGGGCCTTAAAAGAGACCACACTAGTCTTTAGGAGTGTGAAGTCGGCTTTTGAGAAGTTCTTCACTGTGGTCTTTTTTATCTCAGGTGGGGGCGGGATGAGGACCTCCAGTGAGATTAGTTTATGATCTGATCTCACCAGTGAGGGGTATACTTCCGGTGTTGAACATTGTGATCCCATGTTCGTGATGATGAGGTCAAGTATGTTTTCACCTCTTGTGGGGATGGTGACTAGTTGTTCCATGGCATTTGAGTTTATGAACTCCAGGAACCTTTGGGCTAGAGTGTTTGGGCTTGAGTAGTGATCCCAGTCTATATTAGGGTAGTTGAAGTCACCTAGTATGATGGTGTTTGGAGATACATTTATCCCCTCCAGTGTTTTCAGGAAAGCTATGTGAGTTTCCTGAGTTTGAGAGGGTGGCCTGTAACATGCTACAAATTGCAGAGCAGTTTTGCCTATGGTTAATTGCACCTGGATGTTCTCCGATGCATCGTGCGTTGCTACCAACCTTGAGGTGTGGGTGTCCTTGATGAATATGGACACCCCCCTCCTTTCTTGGTGTTGTCCGGATTTTGGGGCCGGAACGCATGGTATGAGGTAAAACCTGATAGTGCTGGGGTGCCCTCAGGAGCCTTGAACCAGGTTTCAGTCACAACACAGACATCGATGTTCTCCATACTGAAAAGGGCCTCGAGTGCGTGCATCTTGAGGTTGAGACTTCTGGCATTGAGCAGCATTACCCTTAGTTTTTTTCCTTTTTTGTGTTCTAGGGTGGTAGGTTTAGAATTTGAGCCTTGCCTAAAAAAGGCACTATGGGGGTGGCAAGAGCCTTTGCCAATATCCGGAAGCCCAGGGGTGACAGGTGCAAGCCGTCCCTTGCGAAGCAGCATGGCTTGTCCAGCATGTCATCCCAGGCAGACAGACATTGCATCCCCTTTGAATGACACCAGAGTTTAAGCCAATTATTAAAGCTGATCATCTTATCTCTGTATTGTGGCATCATTCTTGGTGAAGGTAGGATACTGCTCAAGGTCAGGGTCATACCTGCCTGGGCTACATAATCAGAGAGCTCCTCAATGTCTCTTTTCATGTAGTCCAAGGAGGTACGTCTCCGGTCGTTTACACCAGCGTGGACAATGACTGAGTCATACTTGTACCTGCTGTTGAGAGACCTGAGTGCTTGCGTTATGTGGCGGATTCTAGCGCCCGACAGGCAGCTTACTGTGACCTTCTCCTTATTCAATCTGGTGAGCAGGACGTCAGTGTGTCTGACTATGGAGTCACCAATGACGAGTGTGTCTGGCATTGTGTTTGGCCTTAAGGGCTGTGACTGTTTGGCACACTGACTGTGTGGTCTATGTGTTGCATGTGTTGTGTCCTGAGGTGGTAGTTGTTTGGGTGTCTGCTTTGGTGGCCTCTGCTGTTTTGGTAGATTTTTGATCAGAGCCTCCGAGTATGTCTTTGTGTGTTTATGTGTGTGATTTGAAGTTGTGATAGTACTATGTGAGACCGGGTGTGTGGTGTGTGTGGTACCCTTCTCCTCCTGTCTGGTCTTGCCAGTCTTATGTTGAGAGAGCTCAGCCTCCAGTTTGGCTGTATATTTGCATCTCTCGCATGTATTTGTGTTTTGTGGGAGAAGGAGAGGGTTGTCTGTGTACATGAGGCAATTGTAACATTGCCTCAATATTCCCAGGTTCACCAGCTGAGCAGGAGAGGACGCTAGCAACTGATCCCTCGACATGCTAGAAGGGATAGACAAAAAAACTTAAAAAAAGACTCCGGGGGATGTGGGTGATCAAGAAAGGGGTTTTAGGCTGGTGGGGTACTATCTATAGTAAAAGTGCTATATCAAGATGAAAAGTACTGTAGGAGCAAGTGCTAGGCTTTACAGATAGAGAATAGTCTACTTGGGAATCAAGTAGAGATGAACTTTTTAGTTATAGGATACGCTGGTTAGATCAGTAGTACAGTTCAAGGAAGGCTGTTTTAAGGGGAAAATTTGAAGAATGGACTTTAGGTAGCCCGAATAGTTTAACCTTGATTAACCGCCGCTGCTCTTGTGTGCTCCTGTGGCAACTCCGCGCTAAAGTGCGCTAACGCGTGCTTTATAGCAGGGGGCTGGAAAAAACAGGAAATGACCCAAAATGGCCAATGAATTACTAGTTGCTGTCTCTAACCACTCCTCTGAGGACAACAGGCAGCTCAGTACTCCCCACTCTCACTGGTGAGTAAAGAAACTTCCCTCTGGCCACACAAGAAAATGGAGGAACACAGGAACCAAATACAAAGCCCAGGGATCAGCAAATTTGGTCTCTGGGACAACTAGCTAGGAAAGTTAGGAAAGCAGAAGTATTTTTTTGTTTTTTTTTAGTTTTTTTGAACAAACAACAGAAAATACAGTAAATGCTTTGTTATTCGACTAAATTGCTATCAAAGGCTAGCCTGTTTGTTAACTTTTAAGCAAAACTTTAGCCAAGAAGTGCAATCAACAATTTAAGCACAGAGAAACAGGAAAAACAGGTAATATAACAGCAAAATAAGCACAAACAGTGGTCGAAAAGCACAATTAATCGAAAACAGCAATAAAAAATGCTAAAAAATACTTATAATCAAGAAAGTCGCTTTTTCTGCTCTCTGCTGCCTTATTCCCCAAGGTACAATATGGGCTAAACTAGATAAAAGTTATATTTCACAGGAATATATGCTTTTAATTTAACACACATCCAATAATTATTTCAGATCATGCCCCGATAAAAATAAAGATAAAATGTAGTGCAATTAAGTAAAAATGAGACACTTGCAATTTCCTTCCTACCTGTTAAAAAGAGAGGCATTTAAAGCATGGGTAGTGGAAATTATTCGAGAGTTATTAGGGAATATAGAAATATATTCAGAAGTTATAGCTAGTGAGTAGGATAAAATGAAATGGATTTTAAAAATAGAGTATAAATAAGAGAAGGAGGTATGGTTAAGAAGTAATAGAAATTACTTAGAGGACTGTTTTTTTCAATATTTAGTGCCTATCCTTGGACATGATAAAAGTTTGGTTATCAGTAGTCTCATGGATTTAGTTTTGCAAAATAATTTTATTAGTTTTGAGGGCCATTTATTCAAGCAAATCCAGGGTGTTGCCATGGGTGCTGCTTGTGCACCTGTATTTGCCAACATAGTTATGGCCTTTTGGGAAACTAATTTTATTTTTCCTTCTAAGTTCAAAGATAGTTGGTGTTTATATAAACACTTTATTGATGACATCATTATTTTTTGGGTTGACACTAAGGAAAGACTTGAAGCTTTTTTTGAATTCATCAATTCTTCTACAGATTTTTTAAGGTTTACAATGTCAGTTGATGCCACACATGTCAATCTTTTGGATGTCTTTCTTTCCAAGACAAGGGAATTAGGTAATTTTGATTCCACATTATACAGGAACCAACATTTTCAAATTCTTACCTGCATTTCCAGAGTTGGCATCCTATCCATCAAAAGAAGGCCATTGTTAAAGGCCAATGTGTCAGATTGGCCAGGATGGTTAGTCAAGAAAGTTTATTTCTAGAGGAATGCAATAAATTATTTGATATGTTTTTGAGGAGGGGTTATCCTGAGGATTTTTTAAACAGAAATCTTTACTGAAGTCACAGGGAAGAGTTCATCTGGGTTTTATACCCCCTTCTTGGCAAGTCCCTAGTTCAAGTTGTTAATCCTGTTGATTCTGGTTTGGTATCTACCAACTTGTCTCATGGTAAGGCCTTGATTTTGCCATTTAATTTACAATACAGGGAAATCAAGTGCATCATTAATAACTTTTGGAAGAGTTTCAGATGTGGGCGGCCACGGTGGTGCAGCGGTTAGCATTGCTGCCTCACAGCAAGAGGTTCTCTGGTTCGATTCTCGGCTGGGGTGCCTTTTGTGCGGAGTCTGCATGTCCTCCCTGTGGTCACGTGGGTTTCCTCCGGGTGCTCCGGTTTCCTCCCACATCCCAAAGACATGCAGTAGGTGGATTGGACACTCTAAATTGGCCCTAGGTGTGAATGTGCACGTGTGTGTGCCTTCTGTGGAAGGTTGGGCTCTGGGCTGGCAACTCAACACCGTAAAACTCCACTGCCAGTCATGAGCGGACAGATGATCCGCTGTGGCGACCCCTAACCGGGAAAAGCCAAAAGAAGAAGAAAAAAAAGAAGAAGGGAGATTTTCAGATGTGATGGGAATATTTTTAACAAACTTGGTGAAAGACCGTTGGTGGTTTATCAAAAAGATACCGGTCTTAAAACCATGATTGAAAGAATTGTGTCCAATTCATATACAGGTAGAGTAAATAAATGTGGTCACTGTTCTCAGTGCAAATTTATTCTTGAGGGTGTTGAATGTTTTGTACACGGTTATGGTAAAATCAAGCACAAGAAGAGATACAATTGTGATAGTAAGGACATTGTTGATGTTGCTTTGTGCCAACAGTGTACTTGTTTTTACATTGGCAAAACCATCAGAGAATTTAGGTGCAGGATTTTTCAGCATTATTATGACATTAGTAAAAAGGATGAGCGAAATGCCCTTTATAGACTTATAAAAGTTTTTCCTTTGCATTCATTTAAATTTTCGGTTTTAGATAATGTTGATGTTGACCCTAGATGTGGTCCCTGTGATATTTTTCTTGAATTCCTGGAGCTCAGATGGCAGCTTAGGTGTAATGTTGCATGTTCTCCAGGTCTTAATGATGTCATTTCAATTGCTAGTCTCCTCAAGCTTAAATCCATGTTTGCCATTTAAAATTTTAAACACATATATTTTCATACATTTTGTATAATATGTTTTTTTATGTGTACTGCTCATGTATGTATTTTTATATGCACTTAGGAGCTTTTTATATTCAACTTATTTTATATATATATATATATATATATATATATATATATATATATTCATATATTTTTATGGTTTACAAGAAATATTTAACATGTATAGGTCATATATTGTGTATGTTTTCATTTTTGTATTCATTATTTTTACAAGCATTAGGCATTTCATTTTAATTTTGTCTTTATGCATTAAGCATCAATTATTCAATGAATTCATTATGTGGTACTATTGACTTCAGTTGGGCGGGTATTTATATGCTTGTTCAGTGTCTGGTTTGTATTCTGAGGAAGTCCAACGATTTGGTGGATGAAAGCGCTAAATTGTTTTTCCTGCTGTGTTGGTGTTTTTCAACAGATAGGTGGGAAAGCACCAGTGTCTCATTTTTATTTCATTACCCTGTGTTTTTATTTTAGTTATTATTGGTGCACGATCTGAAATAGTTATTGGGCGCATATCTCAAGACCTTCAATTAAATGCACATGTTCCTGTGAAATGTAAATTCTGTCTAGCATAGCCCAGTTTTTATATCTTGGGGAATAATATGGAAATTTACTCCGAACTCCTATTACTGAATTCATATCTTCCATGCCAAATAATTTCATGTTTTTCAAAAATCTACCCTCCTTTGTTATACTTTCCTTTCTGGGTCCTCAAGATACATCATCACTGTTGCAAGTCACATTTCAGTCCCCATCTATAAGTAATATTCTTTACTGAAAACTGATTATTTCTCCTAGAAGTTTCTTACATTCCATTATAGCAGTTTTAGGTGGAATATAAATACATGGCAGTGTAATCCTGCTCCCTTGTCAGTAGCCCCTTAGCACTGCAAAGTTGCCCTTATTATCATTTTTATTCTCTTTTATTGCTGTTGGAGCTCCTCTTGCTATTAATATAATTACTGCTCTTTTCCATTGTCCTAGGTATTCCGCTGAATAACCACCCAGAAAACCTTTTTTTATCAAATTCACATGTTCATTTTTTTTCTAAGTGTGTCTCCTGTAACATAGCTATTTGCCCTCTCCATTTTTAATATAGTTCACTACTCTTTCTTTTTTGTGTTTATCTGTGAGACTGTTGACATTAAAGACATTACAGAAAGCATGATTGCATTAAAAAGTTATTATTCCCACCTTTTACGTATAACACCTCTTTGTTAAATGCCTAGTTCCAGCTTTTGTGTTATATGCATACACTGTTTGACAGGTTGAACTTTTATACACTTGTTTCTTGTCATATCCATTTGAGCCTATGTCAGATCTTACAAAACTTTTTGTTTTACTGAAAGCTCTAAAACAAAAAACAAACACACCAATACCCCCTAAAACCGATTAACCTAATACCAGCACACAAAACTATGTACATCTTAAATAGTGAAGTTTTACTCTCCTAATAGTAACAAAAGTCCCAAACTGACAGCCACACTTACAGACTTAAGTTAATCTAAAAGAAAGTTTAAACATGCTAAGATGCTTGGAACAGCCTGTGTTTCTAATAAGTGCTAATTGGTTTTGTCTTTTCTTTATAGCTCTCCCAGCTGGGAAACCCCTGAATACTTTCAGAGGACATTATGTCCTAGTCAATTTCTCTTCTCAGTTTTTTTACCTTCAGCCATTCACTCTTCACCAGCCTGTAGCCAGTTTATCTTTATCAGATTGTCTCCGTGGAGACATGAGAGCCAGCCAGCCAGTTTCTGTTTATCGTGAAGACATGAAGACCAGCTGCAGAACTGCTACTGAGCATACATGTGTTTGGTAGAAAAAAGCCTCATAATATTCAATATTCTTTTTCATTTACTTGCTTACTCTTAGAACTTGTTACTAAATCAATCTAAGGTCCTTAATCCAGTGATTTCCCCATGCAGGAATGAGAAAAAGCACATTCATTTTTCTTTTGTCATGCTCTTTTAACCAGGCTTTTTTCATTGCATTGCCTGCATTTCTTAAAACTGAACAAGAAGAGAAAAGGGGAAAAAACAGCATCACCTATTTACACTCCCCATTACACTCAAAAATAACTGAGAAAAATTTACTTTATAGCATGCAAAGAAAACCATACATCACAAAAATGGTGCTAATAAGAAAAACATTTTTTTTTACTTACAGTTAACTTTCTCCCTCCTCTTCCCGTCCCCAAAACATTTTTTGAACTTTAATGACATGAAGTATGGCATATGCTTTAGTGTCCCCCACAAGTTCAATAAATTCTGAGAAAGTCCAGTATTTCATGATTTTCTTGTTCTGTTGTAGTTCACACATGTAATTATTCCATTGTAATCCCACATTCATTTACTGGTTTTATCACTGTTCGTCTCCATCTCCCAAATCCTGCCACTGCTTTGTTTCCAACATACTCTCAATTCTTCTAGGCAGCTCTCATACTCCCTTCCTTCACTCCAACATTTTCCGTTGAAACATTGGAAGAAGTTTCACAGGTACAGTCTCTCTGTGGTCTTTATTACCAAAAGAACAAGAAGCAGAATCTCTTTCTGTTTTACAGCTCACTTTTTGTTGGACTAACTTTTGTATTTCCTCCTTAGCATGCACTTCATCAAAAAATGATTTTGTTCCTTCAGGGAAGAATACTTTAAAGACAGCTGGGTATAGCACAGCAGTTTGAATCTTACACCTGCGGTTTAGACTGTGTTTTCCATTTTCTATTAACCATTTTTGGCAGCTACCAGAAATAAACTCAGCAAGGCCTTACTATATCTAAGCAATTCTGATTCTGTATCACAGCTCAAAAAATAATTTCCTTGGGTACACCAATTTGCTCCCCAAATATTCTGACATAGTAGTTTGCAGGGAATTTTTAAAGTCTAAGATATACAACAACAGAAATCCAAGTACTGGAAATGCTGGGTGAAGCAATGCAACCAAAAATAGTAGCAAAAGCACTTTATTCCAATCACAAAGCTTTCAAGACTAGCCCTTCTTCAGTGTTTCCAGTACTTGGATTTTTGTTGTTGTGTATCCTGGACTTTCTTTTCCAAGTTTGATTTACTTTACTGCTGGTCCAGTTTTGCTTTAATTTTTAAAGTCTGCCAGCTCATTACACTCCCAAAATATATTCCCAGTTACCTCTTTCTTTCCCATTACACCTCCAACATTTGCAGTCCACGTGAGGAATAATTCTTTGGAGACTGCTTGTGATATAAAAATACATATATAAATACTTCCTAGCAAAAATCTTGGATCTTCTAAACTTCGTTGCCTATTTGGGAGCCATGCATATATCCTCCCATTGTTTCTTTTTGAATTACTTATCCAGTCTCTTTTCCCAATCCTTTCTAACCTCCTCTGATTGATTCCTATAATTATCATACAATTTTTTATGTACCCTACTCATTATCCATTTTTTAACATCAGCTTCTGTTCTAGCTTCTATTAAAAACTCTACCAGTGCGTCTTCCAGTTAGAATCCCCCTATTTCTTTTCTTTTTGCCTGTACTCTGATATCAGTTCTTGATAGGGAAGGCAATCTCCAGCCTTCAGTCCAGATCTATTCTTGGTCTCTTCCCATTCTATTACCTTTCCCTGTCTAATTATTTACTCCTGATACCTTGGTTCCTTTGCCAGTTTTTGTACAGTAAATTCCAGCCCCTCTTCCTTATTCTCTGTACCCCTAATTGCAGTCATCCATATAGGCAGAATCTTATTTCTCCATTGCCGTGATGGCTTAATTCTTAGAATACTTTCTGCTACTTTATGAATATATGAAGGATCTGCATCCAAAATCCCAGTCTGTCCTTATTTCTTGTGCTACTTCTGGTTTCATCATCATCCCTTTCAACTTTGAATTATAGCTTCCTGCTTGTGCTGTGTATAGGAGCTTTAACTGTGTAGCTCTGAAATACCGTTCAAATCAAACAGTCTCAAACCATCTTGTTCTGTTGGAAGGATCAACTTATCCCACTTGACTCTTGCCATATTCCCCTCCCAGAAGAAATATTTCACATTGCTAAAAACCACGTCTCCTTATTTAATAAAAGTATGCCTGATCTGTATATAAAACTAAAGGAACTAAAAACATTTTCACTGCTTGTATCTTGCTATCTATATTTGTAAAATAGAGCTTCCAGTTTCTCAGTTTTTGTACTGTCTTTTGTGTACTCTCTTCCCACATATCCTAAGCTGCCATAACAGTATCCTTATTAACCCGTAGTCCTAAATCCTTCATTTTATTATGTCCCCATAAATATGGGTATTGCTGAACCAATTTGTGTGGTTACATAGTTTATATCTATTGCCTTTGTTTTATCTTCATTAATTTTGTATCCCAGAAAGATTTGAACTTGTCTCAGAACGTTCCACAATACTGAACTGTCCTTTTCTGTTTTTATCAGGTACAAAATAATAATATCTGCAAATAAATCCATCTTTTCTTGATTACCCTACTAGTTAATTCCTTGAATTTCTGACTCCCTTATTTTCTTTGTCAATGGTTCTAAATATAATGTCAATGGTTTTAAATATAATGCATACAACAAAGGAAAAAAGAGGACACACACTTATGGGGGTCTTATCAATGAAGTAATTAGAATGGGTGGCAGTTTTACACAAAAGGCAGTATAATGCATTTTTTGACATTGAGTTTTAATCCGTGACTTTGGCACCAGTCATTTGTCTGTGTTAGACCCTCTTGTAAGATGTTTGTGTCATGGAGAAAATCTATGGTAGCGTCCAGTTTGCAGTCATCTGTAAACTTGGTTAGCCGAAGGCCCTTGACATTAGTCTTTTTCTCTGAGAAGGAGATGCCAAACAGGAGCAGTATCAACACGGAGGCCTGAGGTACCCCACTGGTGACCCATCTATTAGTGGAGGTGGTCTCACCAGTCCTGACATCTTGGGTCCTGTCTGTGAGCCAGCTGGCAATCCAGCAAGTTATGCAGGGGTTTATGCCCTGTTCGCTGAGTTTGTCAATTATATCCAAGTGAAGTATTGTATTGAATGTCTTAGCCAGGTCCAGGTAGGCAGTATGCTTTGTTTTCCCCTTATCCTTTGCCTTGGTGACCTTCTTAAAGAAATACAACAGGATCCCTTGATAAAGCCAAACTGTGTTAAGTCCAGTGTCTGAAGGTGTCTGACGGTTGCCTATGTCTTTGATCATTGACATGATAATTAGTCACATGGGTTTACATGTTATACTAGTTAGACTAATAGGTAAGTAGTTTCTGGGGTCGGTTGATGGTCCACCCTTGTGAAATGGATAACCTCTGCAATCCTCCATTCTCATGGTACAAAGCCTGTTTTGAGGCTTTAATTGAAAAAGTGAGTGAAGTGATCCTGATAGGTCATGTTTCAAGGTATTTAGGAGGCATCCCAAGTTGTTGTTGGAGCCTATTGAGGTTGGATTTGTGACCTTAGTGAACACTACTAGGACCTGCCCCCGGTTAATAGTAGGAGGGGTTATGCTAGTTGGTATTTCGGGGGGGAGGCTGGGAGAGTAGGGGTGAAGTTTTTGCTGAATTTGTCTACCAGCAAATTTTTTAAGTCCCTCTGCTTAGTGAAGGTGGCATCATTAACCAGTTTGGCACACTGATGTGTGGTGCCTTTGATGTTTTGGCAGTAGCTGTAGAAGTCCTTGTGGTTTTCTTTAGCCTGTGAGGGTATCTTGACCTCCTAATTGGCCTTGTTGGACTTCTTAATTAGTTCTCTTAGATTTATGTTTAGTTTAATTAGAGCTCTCCTGTCATTATAGGAGATGATCTTCCTGATTTTAGCCATGACTTTTTTCCTTATGTTATATAGCCTATTACGGCTGGCATTTCACCAGTATGGTTTGTTTTTAGAATCTGTTTTGGGCCTACTTCTGGTAGATACAGTAGCCTGTATACAGTTACTTAAAATGGTTGTACAGGGTCTCTGTTAACAATTTGGTGTAGGTTGCTGTGAAATTGGGGTAGGGAGGTGCATTGAATTTTGACAAACTATCTGTTAATAGGATGTAGTTTGCTTTGGAATAACTTTTACAGGGTTCACTTGGGATACTGAGTTGATTTTTATTTTGAAGGAGGCAGCTTTGTGTCCCGACCTTACCAATGAGGACAAGACACTGGGGGTGGGGGTGGGGGTGCTTTACTCTCCCATATTAGTGAGTACCAGGTTCAGTATGTTTGAACCTGTGGTAGGTGTGCACACGGTCTGGTCAAGGGTGTTGGTGTTAATAAAGACAAGGAATCGTTGTGCCTGTGAATATGAGGCGCTGTATGTTTCCCAGTCTATAGATGGGTAGTTAAAGTCTCCCATGAATAGGGTATTTGGTTTAATGTGTTAAATGTTTCCAGTAGGTCTAGGTACGAGCCATGGTATTCTAGGGACATAGTGTGTGACTTATAGTTTGCAAGTATATAGTATGGGACTTTGTCTATGGTGATTTGTACATGGATATGTTCCAGGCCATCATCCTGTTTAACAAACCTAGAGTTAAATGCTTGTTAATAATATAGATCAAGACTATTCCACCTTTTGTCCCTGTTTGTGCAGTTGATGGTGTAAATATGTGGAAGGCACTGAAGACTTGCATTGCCAGAGTGGAGACTGTGTTACCTAAAGACGGTAAAGACCCATCAGACCCAGCTTCATACTCATGCATTTCAATTTTAAATCATGGTTGTAGTGTTTGTCTGTACTATCTAAAAGAATGGCAAAGTTGTTGCCAAAATTAATAGATATGGATCAGTGAGGTTTTATGGAGGGGAGGCAAACATTTGACATCATTAATAGAACAATGATGATACAGAGGGAAGTAGAATGCAAAAAAATACCACTGTTATTAGTGGGTCTTGATGCAAGGAAAGCATTTGATAGAGTAAGTTGGGGTCTTATGAGTGGGGAAGTGGAAGCATTTGCATTACCTGACAAAATAATAAAGTTAATTAGAAGCTTATATGAAGGATCAGTAGCAAGAATTAATGTGGGAGGGTTCCTCTTGATATTAAGTTGTGTTTGAACAGAGGAACCAGGCAAGTGTGTCCTCTTTCCTCTTTGATGTTTGCTTTATGTTTTGAGCCATTAGCAAAGAAAATAAGGGACTTAGAAATGCAAGGATATAATTGGTATAGTAATCAAGAAGAGTTGACTTTATTTCAGATGATATTACTTTGTACTTAAACAAAGTCGGGAACTGCAGACACTCAGAACTTTAATAAAACAATAATTAAAAACAACTCAATAATATGAAGCACTTTTTGTCTAGTTGATAGCTAGACTTCATGAGATACCATTGAGTAAATCAGATTTACATAAATACTCTCTCCCAGCCCTGTTTTCTTTCTTAATTACTTAATAGGTAACTAGGAGGGATGCTAAAAAGAAATAAAACCATCCTAGTGCAATAAACACTAGAAATACAACAATGACCTTAATGCACTAGGATGGACAAGCCACGCTGCTTCGCAAGGGACGGCTTGCACCTGTCACCCCTGGGATTCCGGATATTGGCAAAGGCTCTTGCCACCCCCATAGTGACTTTTTTAGGCAAGGCTCAAATTCTAAACCTACCACCCTAGAACACAAAAAAGGAAAAAAACTAAGGGTAATGCTGCTCAATGCCAGAAGTCTCAATCTCAAAATGCACGCACTCGAGGCCCTTCTCAGTATGGAGAACATCGATGTCTGTGCTGTGACAGAAACCTGGTTCAAGGCTCCTGAGAGCACCCCAGCGCTATCAGGTTTTACCTCATATCATGCGTTCCGGCCCCAAAATCCGGACAATACCAAGAAAGGAGGGGTATCCATATTCATCAAGGACACCCACACCTCAAGACTGGTGGCAACGCACGATGCATCGGAGACCATCCAGGTGCAATTAACCATAGGCAAGACTGCTCTGCAAATTGTAGCATGTTACAGGCCACCCTCACAAACTCAGGAACCTCACATGGCCTTCCTGAAAACACTAGAGGGGATAAATGTATCACCAAACACCATCATACTAGGTGACTTCAATTACCCTAATATAGACTGGGAACACTACTCAAGCCCAAACACCCTAGCCCAAAAGTTCCTGGAATTCATAAACTCAAATGCCATGGAACAACTAGTCACCATCCCCAAAGAGGAGATAACATACTTGATCTCATCATCACGAACATGGGAGCACAATGTTCAACACCGGAAGTATACCCCTCACTGGTGAGATCAGATCACAAACTAATCTCGCTGGAGGTCCTCATCCCACCCCCACCTGAAATAAAAAAGACCACAGTAAAGAACTTCTCAAAAGCCGACTTCACACTTCTAAAGACTAGTGTGGTCTCCTTTAAGGCCCCCAAGCCGGCGGAAAACAGTACTCAAGCCGCTGAATCACTTACAAACACCTTCTACCAGCACCTGCAGGACTGCATGGATAAGGCAATCCCAAACAAAACAAAGACTCTTAGTACCAAAGGCAAGCGTCCAGTCTGGTGGACCCCAGCCATAAACAAACTCTACAATAAAAGGAGGAAGCTACTACAAGATAGAGCAAAATCCTTAAAAGGTAAGATACCCTTGATCACTATAAGTAAATGTCGAAAGATTTTACTCTTCTAACATATTCTGGAAGAATCACACCAAGTTCTTGTAAGCAAGTAAAACAGCTTTATTTTTACATGCATGGAGATCTGCTACATGATAGTAATATGCCAGCAGTCTGGCTACTTGTACTTTAAGTTCTCCTTATATAGACCCTCCTGCACGTACATACACGTAGCACACAGAACATTCATTAAAATTGATAGTTTGATTACTTGTTTTTACCAGCCAGTACCACAGTTATTCTTGCACCATTAACTTTATCAGCAGTTTAAGATTAACTCCTGCATTCCTCAGTGATCAACATTTTCCAGAACATTTCAGTTTGCACGCAGTGAACATTTTTCTGCTTAACCCTTTAAATACAGAATACAAAACATGTTGACTTCAGTATTTTTCCACATTTCCCCCCTTACAACATTTTGTATACTGTTTATTTTACACAATCCCAGATACGTTGTATACCTTCTCATAATCAGAGAAATATGCTTTTGTAGCATTGGCAGAGATAACCTTTGATATTATCATTTTGATACATGGTATGCAACAGCAGCCAAGCAGCAAAAATATGATTGCACCAACACATACAGCAATTAAAATGTTCATCAACACAGAACCCCAGTTTCCAAACAGATTTTGGAAAAAGTCAGTCAAGGGGTTTGGACCAGGTTTAGTCAGTTCAGAAACTTGTTGAATTATTTCAAGGTGGCTCTGAATTGCGTGCTCGTTATCAGGGATGAACGAGCAGCACTCCTCGTGTATCAGAGCGCAAGTACCTCCTTTCGCCGCTAGGGTGAAATCGAGCGCCATACGGTTCTGCAACACTACTGTTCTCATCGCCGTTAATTCGTCCGTCACCAATTCTAGCGCTGAAAATGTCGCATTACTCAGAGTCTCTAACAGTTTTGACAGTTTTCTCAGTTCCCAGATGGATTTTACTGTCCCATATGCTGGCAAAATACCAGCCCAAGCAATTACATCATCGCCTAGGTCCATATGTGAGAGTCCTTTGCTGCTGACGTGTGCCAAGTCATGGTGATAAATCCATGACGCATCAATGTTACCAACGGGATTAATAGGTTTATTAAGAGAACGTGCATTTCGTATTTTACCTTGAGGCAACGCATTTGCGTGCCTGATAGCTGGTATCAGATATCCCAAAAAACAACTTCCTGACCAGCCATATGGTAACCATTTATATGCTTTCCTACCACAAATAAAATAACAATCATTTGTTTTGATGGTAATATTGGTTGCAAATTCATAACTCCCATTTGGCTTTAGCCCCTTAAATAACAGGCCATATACATACAGCATTTTTTCAACAAAACTAATATCATTTACATTGATGTCTTTTTTTATAGCTCCAAACTTGGTCTCACACTGTCCTTCTAGGGTACAATTATGAACTATTGTCAAATTACATTGGCTCAGCCCCACCTTAACTTTCCCAATCTTTTGAAAACACACTGTTCCATTTTGGCGCCCCAGAAGAGGCAGCGCCACCTTGTCTCTCAGTGGTACTTCTGTGGTTTCAAACAACAAACTATTCCAAGTATCATTTATTCCCAGAGGGGCTGTCCCTAACATTAAGCCACTATGTACAGTAGATATTACAGTACATACCCAACAATTTGAGACATTCATTGAGGATGCATATGCATATTTAATCGCTTGATATGTATTAAAGTTTGGATGCCAGCTGCTGTGTTTGTCTCTTTTTGAATGGCTAGCTTCATTAAAAAACAAAAATATTACAATCACAATAGTTATAAACAATAAAACATTGCAATAGAACCATTTTTTCTTATTCTCATTATTGTCCTTCATGGTTACTGCTGCGACTTCCGTCTCTTGAACCTGAAAAATAATCATTCGTTAAACAGCTGTTAGAATTGGTCAGCATTTTCCTCATGTACTCAGCTAACTCCTCACCCCCCTCACGTTCCGCAGGCAACAAGTTTTGCCACTGCGGGACGTAATAAGGTCTCCCATACAACAACTCAAATGGGGTGACTCCTTTTGAGGTGAGAGTTGTGCGCATGGAAAGGAGGGCTAGAGGTAGACAGGTAATCCAAGACTGATGTGTTTTGGCCATGAGTTTTCTCAACTTGCCTTTTAGAATGCCGTTATGGCGTTCCACCAACCCCGCTGACTGTGGGTGGTAGGCACAATGGTGTTTCAATTCAATTTGGAAAACTGTAGACAGTTTCTGTATGATCTGATTGACAAAATGCGTGCCGTTGTCAGAGTAGATGCGTGTAGGAAGTCCAAAGTGCGGGACGATGTGATTGACCAAAATTTTAGCCACTGTTTGAGCATCCGGATGTGTCACCGGAAAGGCCTCAACCCACTTAGTAAATGCATCTACTATCACTAACACAAACTTCTTTAGTTGTGCCGGGGTCAATTCGATGAAGTCCATACATATTGTATGAAAAGGATAGGGGGGTGTTGGAAATGATGCGGAGCAACTCTGACCCTCCCCGTGGTATTTAGCACATACTATGCAGGATAGACAAAAGCGTTTTGCATATGCAATGAAACCCTTGGTCCAAAAGGTAAGGTGGATAATTCTAACCATAGCTGCAGGGCCCAGATGGGAAGGGCCATGCACAACTAGTGCTGCATACCTAAAAGATTAGTAGGCAAAACATATTTATTATCCGGTCCCACATAGATTCCTTTGTTCTGCCTAACACCATACCTAGTCCAGCGTTGTTTTTCCTGTACTGTGCTAAGTTCCTGCATGACTTGTAAGGTTTGCAAATCAAATTTATCTGTTGGTTGTAATTCTGTAGGTGTGGTTTCAAGTGAAAAGGTACTGGACATAGCTGCCTCTTTGGCTGCTTTGTCTGCTAGGGCATTACCAAGTGATACCGGGTCCTTAGCACGGGTATGAGCAGCGCATTTACAGATGGCCAAACCCGTGGCCGTTGGACGGCTTGTAGTAATTCAAGGATTAGGTCTTTGTGCATAATGTCTTTCCCGAGGTTGTAACCATCCCCTATTTTTCCATTGCTGAGCAAACACATGCACCGTAGAAAGCATATTGACTATCCGTATAGATAGTGACATTCCTGTCCTCTGAAAGGAGACATGCCCTTGTCACAGCAATCAGTTCCGCTGCTTGAGCGGATAAGTTCCCGGGAGTGGTCTTGCCTCTATTATCTGAGTTGCAGTAGTAACTGCATACCCTACCTGCGTGGTGCCTGTTTCTGTTTTGCGTGCTGACCCATCTACAAACAGTGTCCAGTCCGCATGTAGTAAGGGTTGATCTTTAAGATCCGGTCTTGGTAGAACTTTAGAATGTATGAGATCTAAGCATACATGCGAATACCGTCTTCAGCAACAGGTAGCAATGTCGCTGGATTTAAGGTAGTGCATCTCTCAATTGTCATGTGTGGCTGCGATAACAGCGTAGTCATACAAGATAAATGTCTGCTAGGTGACAGAAATGTTAACTTGTCCTGCAGAAGGATGACTGCTACAGAGTGCGGGACTTTTAACGTAAGATCATGGAACAATACCAACGTGGCAGACGCTTGTACCGCCAAAGCGGCTGCAATTACTGCTTGCACACAGTGTGGTAATGCTCGTGCTACTGAGTCTAATTTGCTAGAGTAAAATGCCAATGGTCTTAACTTATCTCCATACATTTGCATTAAAACAGATGTCATAAATCCTGCTTGCAATCTACAGTCTGTATAAAGGTCTTACTGTAATCTGGAAACCCCAATGTTGCTGACCCAGCTATCAGTTGCTTGATCCTAGTAAATGCCTGTACTGCCTTGTCTGTCCAGTGCAGCAAATCTTTTGCCGCCATTGGTATTGCAAAATTAAGTCTGATAGCGGGTGCACTTCTTCGTGGTTGGGAATCCAACTACGACAGAAGTTCGTAATGCCTAAAAAGGACATCATTTCTTTTTGTAGTTGGCATGGGGGCTTGTAAAATAGCATTCTTTCTGCTGTCATCTAATCGCCTGCCCTTCCCAGAGATAGTATAACCCAGGTAACGACTTCTAATTTACAAAATTGTAACTTAGACTTATTTACCTTATGTCCTTCGTGTGCCAGAAAGTGTAGTAGTCGAATAGTCTCGGACTTACAGAGTTCTTCCGTAGTCGCGCCAGGAGGATATCATCCACGACAGCAGTAGGTGGCACCCTTGGGCTGGTTGGAACTGAGCCAAATTGGTGGACATCTCTTGTGAGAAGATGGTCGGACTTTCGCAGTATCCCTGCGGTAACCTGGTATAGGTATAACGCTTGCCCATAAACGTAAATGCAAACCAAAATCTACTATCTTCCTGCAAGGGAATAGAGAAAAGGCATTACTGATATCAATTACAGAAAAGTAGTTATCCGTTGGAAGGATATCGTTCAGCAGAATAGACGGATCCGGGACTATGGGGCCCGAGGTACCACCGCGGCATTTATTGCCTGTAAGTCTTGTACCATCCTCCATGTCCCATCCGTTTTTTTTACTGGAAATAAGGGCGTATTACACGGTGAGTCTGTGCACAGAATTAATACTCCAGCTTTCAAAAGTGCTGTGATTACCGGTAAAATGCCCTCCTCTGCCTTTCTGCTCAAGGGATACTGCCGTTTATGAGGTCTAAATTCTGACTTGGGTGTAATCTTCACCTGTCCTGCCGTTCTAATCAGTCCGATATCGTGCTGACCCTGCGACCATAATGAGTTTGGAATCATCTGCAATTGAGATTCTTCCATGGGGGTAAGGAGACATAGTCATAATGTCCCAGGGGATTGTATCGGTTTGTCTTCCCTGAGGTGCACGGTCGGTCTGGCTTGTGTAACCCAGTTAAGTTTTTGAACCTGAATGCCCTTACCTGCCAACTGTTCTGGTGTCCATCCTACCCATTCAGTTATTTTCTTACCCACGAGGTACCATGACATTCCTTCACCCTCCGTGACTGAAATATGTGTGGTTAATTCATTCTTATACAGCAGCTGCATATCCCTTGTAAGGCTACATGTGACTGCAGAATTACCTAGTGTGTCCCAAAAAAGGTTATGCAATACTAGTTTGGTGACTTTAAAACTAAGAAATTTCTTTTCAGATTCTAAATCAGGTCCGCACATCTTCTGTAATACATTGTGCAATGTAATGGATCTGACACCTTCGGATTTGTTATGCCGTATTTGCTTAATGCCAAATTTGTAAGAGCCATCACTACACTCTGGGGGCCTGTCTCTATCAAATCATTACTATACCAGTAATGTAGATCTCCCTGCCCCTCTAATAGCATTGCACTATTCAGTTCTATTCTCCTTGCCACCATCCCAGTGGAGGTTGGGACGGCTGCTATACCGAACACTTGCATTAAATCTCTTCCTAGTAAATGTACAGGGCAGATTTTTGAAATTATTACTTGGAACCGTACGGTTTGGTTCGTCTCTGGGTCGGTAAACCACAGAGGTTTGGACAATGGTTCTTTGTAAATACGACCATTTGCTGCTTTTACAAGCACATATTCATCCGAGGTTGCATCGGATGATATGGCAGTACTTCTGACTAACGTTCGAGAAGCCCCTGAGTCACAAAGAAATTCTATGTCTCGGCCCTCAACTTGCAATGTGATCACTGGTTGGGATTCCAATTGCATACTTGATGCTAGTGCTGTTAGATTTACCATTTGATATTTTTCATTTTCTGCCATTTCCTGTCCCCACCCATCGTGTTCACTTGTACCTACTTCCCCATTCTCAATTTTTTCTTCTTCCTCATACCCTCCATCTACATCTTTTTCCGCGGTTCGCGGAACCTTGAACTAACATTAAAGTTCCATCTTAACTAACTGTAAAAGTCTGGGCTTATTTTATCAGATATTTTTCAGCATGTCTAGCATACTCCGTAAGGGGCTGTAGACGCGCTGTCCTGTGTGTGATCATATGCTTTTGTATAAAGTTACCAATGGCTGTCTTGCAGCCCTTTAGGAATGCATTTTTTAATTGCTGTTCATAGGGCGAGTCATTTTCCTGATTTTCTACCTTAATCAACCCACTATGAGCATCAAACCATTGTGTGAGACGATGTAGATAACTGTCTACGGTTTCGTCATCTGATTGAATGCATTGATTAATGCAAGTCCAATCTGCCTTGGGCTTCCAATGTTCTTCTATTTTATCTGAGAGTCTGCATTCTGGTTCTACACACTTGGAAGTTTTATTATCTTCCTTTTTAACAAAGTACACATCTCTTTCACTTGAATTACCACACCCTTTTTTCAAATTTTGTTCCCTATGTCTTTTATTTGCTTCCTCCAGCCATTTCTGTGCCTGGGGAAACCCCACCTTCTTTTGATTCCTTGTCTTATTTCCTGCCTGTTTGCACAGTAATCTTACTAGATTTTGACATTCTGACTTATTTAAACATCCACTAAACCCATGATCTTTTTTCTATTTATCTAAATATTTTACGTTCTTTGGGTGTAAATCAAACATAAACTTTTTATCTTCAGATTGTCGTCACCTTTGACGCAACTGGTTCCTGTTCCCATTTCTCTTAAGAGAAACTATTCCTGTTCCTGAGATCTCTTGTATATGGAATTTATTCACATATACTCCTTATACTTTGAGAAAATTAAATTTCTCCCTTGACTAGTCCCTTAAAATTTAGACAAAAATTCCAATCAGAAACAACAACAAAAATAGCGTTTTTTTTTGCTTACCTTTGTGATTCCTCCGCCCTGTTTCGCTGCCACCTCACGGATTGAATCTGGAAAGAGTGACTGGCCTCTAATTTCAACCTGTTTCAGTTGGAGGTCTTTCATTCGAGGAGAGCCTGATCTCTCTCCACCTGCGCAGGTTTTCAGCCTCTCTTTGTTCGATTCGCGCCGTGCAGGGGCCGCTAGGCGCCAGTTATGTCGAAAGATTTTACTCTTCTAACATATTCTGGAAGAATCACACCAAGTTCTTGTAAGCAAGTAAAACAGCTTTATTTTTACATGCATGGAGATCTGCTACATGATAGTAATATGCCAGCAGTCTGGCTACTTGTACTTTAAGTTCTCCTTATATAGACCCTCCTGCACGTACATACACGTAGCACACAGAACATTCATTAAAATTGATAGTTTGATTACTTGTTTTTACCAGCCAGTACCACAGTTATTCTTGCACCATTAACTTTATCAGCAGTTTAAGATTAACTCCTGCATTCCTCAGTGATCAACATTTTCCAGAACATTTCAGTTTGCACGCAGTGAACATTTTTCTGCTTAACCCTTTAAATACAGAATACAAAACATGTTGACTTCAGTATTTTTCCACAGTAAAAAACTAAGAGCTCTCATAAAATCATCCAAAGCAAATTTCGAGAGAAAAATAGCTAAAGACTCAAAAGACAATCATAAGGCCTTCTTTAGCTATGTTAGAAACCTAGGAGGAAACTCCCAGATATGCTCAGAACTAGTTCAAAATGATGTGAAGATTACTGATCCTACAGACATTGCCAACATACTGGCTGACAGGTTCAGTGCAAACTTCTCCCCCCCAAAAGGAGAGATATCTATACCAAATTATTGCAGCCCCCCAAACTTCTCCAGCGCCCAAGTGAGAACTGCTCTCTCCAAAGCAAATAACACAGCATCCATGGGACCTGATGGTGTCCCCGGCTGTGTGCTCCACGAACTCAATGAGGAATTAAACCCACAGCTAGGACAGCTGTTTAATCAAAGTCTTACCTCTGGATACGCACTCCAGGAGTGGCGCACTGCAACTGTGGTCCCACTTCACAAAGGCGGTGCCTCCACCGACCCTGGAAATTACCAGCCCATTAGCTTGACAAGCCTTATCTGCAAAGCCATGGAGAGGATCATAATGGACCTCATAAATAAAGACATAGGGAATTTGCAGACTTTGGATCCAACCCAGTTTGGCTTTGTCAAAGGCAGATCATGCCTTTTAAACTTGGTTGACTTCTTGAAACAGTCACCAAAGCGATTGGCGAGGGAAAGGCAGTCCATACAGCCTACCTCGATCTGGCTAAGGCCTTCGATACAATACCCCACTCGGGTATCATTGAAAAACTCATCAGCTTAAATGTTAACCCATACATCACAAGATGGGTTGCAAACTGGCTGAGTGACAGAACCCACAGGGTCAGAGTTGCTGGCGCCATGTCAGACTCAAAACCTGTCACAAGTGGTGTCCCACAGGGCTCAGTCCTGGGCCCACTCTTGTTTGGCATCTACTTTTCAAGTACAAGCAAACACAGGAGGGTTATGGCTGACAAAGTTTGCAGATGACTGCAAACTGGGCCATAGTAGAAAACACATCTGACACAGATATCCTTCAGAAGGGTCTCACAGAAACGGATAACTGGTGCCAGAGCCACGGCCTGAAGTTAAACGCCAAAAAATGCATAGTCATACCCTTTGGGAAAAACAAGGTTACCCCTAGCTACTAAATAGGTGGCAATCCACTGAGCACAGAAGAAGTTATCAGGGACCTGGGGACCCAGGTTGATAGTAGTCTGTCATTCGACACCCATGTAGCTAAAGTAGTTAGGAAGACCTTCTACATTGCCCACCTTATCATGAAGGGATTCTCATCTAGATCAAGGGAGGTCATAGTCTCCCTTAGTCATCACTCATCAGACCAATGATTGAGTACAATGCCCCATTCGGGATGTATCTGACCCGACACTTGCAGCAGCTGGAGAGGCCACAAAAGTTCCTCACCAAAAGGATAAAGGGTCTCAAAAATCTGTCCTATGCTGCCCGACTGAAAGAACTCCAGCTCTATTCAGTCGCTTACCGCTTGCTCAGAGGTGACCTTTGCCTAACATACAAGGCCATGTCAAACCCAGATTTGATGAATATGCTTCACCTCAAAAAATCTAGATCCATCAGAGCCACAAGGGCGGGAGATTTAAACCTCGACACGGCTATTAATAGGACGTGCTGGAGGGATAGATTCATCACCCAAAGACTCCCTATGCTGTGGAACAAAATCCCGGTACATGTGAGGCAGAGCACCTCGCTGGCCTTGTTCAAGAGAAATCTTGACCAATGGATGGGAGATCGCAGATATACCCCAGGGATTACCTCAGTGTCACTGCTCGACAGAGGCACAGCAAAATAATGGGTATAGTTCCCCATACTAAAGGGGTGGAGTAAGCCACAAAACGATGGGCTAGGCTTGTAAATGCCCTCGGGCAGATAGCCTAGTATGAACCTATGAACCTATGAACCTATGCTGCCTTCTTTTCATCTTCTGTTATCTAGTAAATACTATATGTATGTACTATATGTACTTGTGCATCCTACCAAAGAAATAAAGTGAAATTAACACAGCAATGTAGACAGTAGAAATACAAATACATAAATGTTTATGTATATACATATGCACCCACATATTTTTGTGTATTTTTATCTATTTTTATGTATTTTATGTATTTTTATGCATGCATGTGGCTTCCATCAACAGCTGATGACTACTAATTTCCTAAACTGATGGCTGTACAAAAGGTACATATGCCTATCTCCGCAGCTGCATGTTAACATAAAATTAGTTTAAGAAGGTGAAATAAATCTTTTAGAAATTGTTGTTGGCCCCCAAACTGAATGTGGCCACGCATAATAATAAAAACGGTTACGCATGATAAGAACCCAAAGGCTGGCCTACCTCCATTTTGTATGGGGTTCACCTTAGGGCTGTTGCAATCAACCCATTTGTATTAAGTGGAACCCCAGTAAAAGAACCACTATGGACTGAAGACTGACTTAACTTTATCTAATTAAATTCTTGAGTCTTAAGAGGCACTGTATGGAACATGTTTCATTTAGACCGGGATAGTGGCAAGCGTTGAAACGGATTTGCCACATATGTTCTAGCCTCTCTAATATTAAGGACCTTGGTCCACCCCTTATATCTTTTGAAATATGGTCAATGACCCTAAATTAAAAATTATGGGTAGGATGCAGCTTGATGTGGTGAGCTAGTGCATTTTCAGTTTTTTCTTTCCTGATGTATGTATGCTCATAGACTCATTCCCTCAGTTTGCGGTCCGTTTTCCCAATGTAAAATGTGGGGCATAATTGGCATTGGGCTAGGTAAACTACAAAGGTAGAGTTACAATTGAACCTACCAGATGTTGTAGAGAAGTGTCTGTTCCTGATAGTGAAGGTATAACCTATGTCTATGAGTTTACAATAGTTACAGGATTCACACTTAGACATGCCAGGATGTCTTACTAGGCTAGTGTGACGGGTTTCAAGTAAATCCTTCAAGTTGTTCCCTCTCCTAAAGGTGAACGAAGGGTAGACCCTATTTTTTCATGAAGGCCAAGGTTGTTACTAAACAAGCTCCAGTTTTTTTAATTATAGGTTGTATGTCTCTGCTTTCAGTACTAAAAGTTAGTATAAAGCTAAGTGGGGATGTAGTTTGGTTTTGCCATGACCCACTAGTCTGGTTCATTAATTCCCCTTGTCTGCTCGGGACTAATACGCTTCCTAATAGTGGATTGTATACACCATTGGTCTTTTTATTAAGGACTTCAGTAGTGATTTCCAAAATTAGTTCATCAGGGTAACTCCGTATGATGGACATTTTGCCAATTTTTTCACATTCCTTAATGAAGTCACTCTCAACCGTCACCATCTTTGCTGCCCGAACTAATTGGCCCTTTATTACTGACTTTTTTTATGGAATGGTTGTGAGCTATCATAATGTGAATATGTGTTCGAAAAAGTGCTCTTCCTATATATCATGGAAGTCAGTTTCCTTTTGGCCCTATCTTTTACTAGTTCAATGTCAAGGTGTACTATTTCGTTTGGGTGGAAGGTGTATGTAAACTCCAAAAATTCGGTGGTTTGGTTTAAATATTTGACAAATTCACCCACTTCGTCTAAGTTGCCCTTGTGTATGACAAAAATGTCATCCAAATAGCGGGTGTAAAAGAAAATCCATTCAAATTGGTTATCCTTCTTGAAAATATGTTCCTTTTCCCAATGAGCCATGACTGTGTTCACAAAGCTAGCTCTGCATCGGGACCCCATCGCCACCCCAATTTTTTGCAGGTAAGAGTTGTTGTCAAATAAAAAATTGTTGTTAGTTAAGGTTATGCCCAACAATGTACTCATTAACCTACATTCAGTCGTGGATGCCCCTTTCTCCCTGAGGAAACAACCAGTCAATATGATACCCTCCATATGTGGGATTGAGGTATACAGGTCCTTTACATCGATTGTTAGGAAATTGAAGTTCTCTTGGTATGGTAGCTCATTTAGCTTAGCTAGAAAAGTCCAGGAGTCCTTACAGATCTGACCCTCATCCTTTAGGTATTTTTCCAATATGCTGTGGGCGTCCACAAGTGGCATCATTGGTTGATTGTATTTTAGGGACGCCAAATAGTACTGGTGTCCTCGGGGCCAGCATCGTTAAATAGTTCAAAAGTGGCATGTCAATTAGTTGTTCAATAAAGAGGTCGTTCAAGCAATCTTTTATTTTTTTGTATGTTGTGTTGACTTCATTTAAACTGACAGGGATGTATGTGTCTGTGTCTAATAGGTTGTTCATTTTATGAGCATACAAATCATTGCTCATTATAACCAACCCTCCCCCCTTATCTGGTTTTATAATTCTAACTGGTAATTGCCTAAATTCTGTAAAGGCATTCCAGTTCTCTCTTCCTATATTCAACTTCTGTTTTGGTCTACCAGATAATGAACTTCTAAAATCAATTTCACACATTTTTTCAAATGTTGAAATTAATGGGTTAACTGGGGGTTTGAATGTACTAGCTAGATGGTATTCAGAAGATGGTCTCTGCTCACCATTAAAAAAGCCTGTAGGTTTAATTTCCTAATGAACAACTTAAAGTCTATAATGGTTTTTACTAAGTTGGCTGGCTTTGATGGCACAAAAGTCAGTCCTCTTGCTAGCAGTTCCACTATCCTAGGGTCCACTTCAAACTCAGAGAAGTTGTAAATCTTAAAGTCCCTATTGGTATTAGTGACTAATTTAGGTGTAGGTGTAGCCAGCCTGGTAGTTCCAGTAACATTAAAGTCATTAAAGCCAGTGCCATGTACAGTCACATTTGAATTTGACCTGCCCTGCATGCAGTTGTCACTAACAATAACTTGACTTGAGATTAAACATTGTCCACCTAAATTATCAGTGATCTTGCTGTTAAATTCAACATCAAGTACACTCAAAGATTTATTGAGCCTAGGCGTCAAACAGATGTCATAAGCATGATTTACGCTAAAATTGTAAGTCTCTTCAAAACGTGCCATAGTTACAGGGCTGCTGTGCATGTATCCTCCCCTCGATCCGACCTCATTAGCTTCCCAACTAGAATTCAACGTAGCAGGGTTCTTGATGTCCACACAATTGTCTATATAGTTTGAGTCTAAATGTAATCCACCCCTTGTCTTGTGATTAAGAAAGGTAACAAATTTAGGAGGTGTGCTCTATCTCAGAACAGTAGAATGGCGAGCAAAGTTAAAGATTATCCTTTCTTTCTGTTGTTGTTCCCCTTCGTGTGATGATTCCTCCCTTGGCGAGTTTCTCGTCCAGTTTTTTGTTGGTTTCCACCTGTTTGGTAAAAATACTATGAATTAGTGGCTACTTCTGCTTGGTTGAAGTCGTTGAGTTCGTTAAGGCAGTTACCAGCTGTTTCCAAAGATGAATTTCGTCCATTCATACTCCCCAAGTCCGTTAGCTGCCTCAGTTGTGCGACAGTAGTGTGGACTGAACCAAGCTGCCCTTGGGATACAGGGGGAGGGGGATAGGCGGTACCGTTAGCATAAGTATTGATGTCACATTCAAGTTTTTTTTTATTTTATTAGCTTTTAATTTCTCCATATGTTTATCAATGCTCTCAAAACATCTCCTATAGCCATACTTGTACCTCATGAACTCTGCAGCTTCACGGATGCGAGTGTTAATGTCCGTGAATTCTTTATTTAAGTTGTCAACTGTATTTTTATGATGTTTTACTGTAAGATGCATTAATTCTGCTCCGTGTTTGTTAAATAGATCAGTAAGTTCCCGATGAAGTGGTGAGCCAGAAATAAGTCCAGTTGGATATTGCCATGAACTTAAGCCTTTGGGGCCACTTTTTCCCTCAGGCATTCCTCAAAGTAGGCAATTTCCAGCTGTAGTTTCTTGGTTTTGAGTAGTTTTGTGTCGAGTTCCTTCAAGTCGGAAAAAATGCTGGTTCGCCCTCCTGCCGGTGGTCTCTCCTTGCTAGCAGTGTCACCTTCCTCAGTTCTTTTAAACAAGGGGACGTTGTTAAGCCAGCCTTGTAAGTCGAGGCTGTCAATAACCTCTGGAGGGGCTGTTCCTGTATTGTGATTTTTGGTATGAGCATACATACAACATCAGGAAAGAAAAAAATGAAAATGTACTAGCTCACCACATCAAGCTGCATCCCACCCATAGTTTTAAATTTAGGGTCATTGACCATATTTCAAAAGATATAAGGGGTTGACCAAGGTCCTTACTATTAGAGAGGCTAGACCTTATGTGGCAAATTCGTTTAGACGCTTGCCACTATCCAGGTCTAAATGAAACATGTTCCATACAGTGCCTCTTAAGACTCAAGAATTTAATTAGATAAAGTTGTCAGTCTTCAGTCCATAGTGGTTCTTTTACTGGGGTTCCACTTAATACAAATGGATTGATTGCAACAACCCTAAGGTGAACCCTATACAAACTGGAGATAGGCCAGCCTTTGGTTCTTATCATGCGTGACCACATTAAGGTTGGGGGCCAACAACAAATTCTAAAATATTTATTTCTCCTTCTTAAACTAATTTTATGTAACATGCAGTCGCAGAGATAGGCATATGTACCTTTTGTACAACCATCAGTTTAGGAAATTAGTAGTCATCAGCTGTTGAGTGAAGCCAAATGCATACATAAAAATACATAAAAAACATAAAAATACATAAAATACACAAATATATGTGGGTGCATATGTATATGCATAAACATTTTATGTATTTGTATTTCTACTGTCTATATTGCTGTGTTAATTTCACTTTATTTTTTGGTAGGATGCACAACACAGTACATATAGTACATACATATAGTATTTACAAGGTAGTAGAAGATGAAAAGAAGGCAGTATTAAGGTCATTGTTGTATTTCTAGTGTAAATTGCACTAGGACGGTTTTATTTCTTTTTAGCCTCCCTCCTAGTTACTTATTAAGTAATTAAAAAACAGGGTGGGGAGAGAGTATTTATGTAAATCTGATTTACTCAATGGTATCTGATGAAGTCTAGCTGTCAACTACTAGACGAAAAGCGCTTCATCTTACTGAGTTGTTTTTATTTATTGTTTTATTAAAGTTCTGATTGACTGCAGTTCCTGACTTTGTTTATTTGTTGTTTGCTGTTGGTTGTGCTGTTCCTTTTCTTTGTTCATTATTTTGTACTTGATAAATCTAGAAAAGGACATCTCATTCTGTACTTCAAGCACCTGGGCGTGACTTGATCCAGGGCCAGTGTCAAGTGAAGAGCATGACTGGTGCTGTACACTTGTCAAAGAGTAATGCAGGTATCCTAAGGTGAGCTCAGGGAGGAAAGAAACCTCCCATGAAACAGAAGGGCAAAAGCTCGCTTGGTCTTGATTTTTAGTATGAATACAGACCATGAAAGCAGGGTCTCACGATCCTTCTGGCTTTTTGGATTTTAAGTAGGAGGTGTCAGAAAAGTTGCCACAGGAATAACTGGCTTGTGACAGCCAAGTGTTCATAGTGACTTTGCTTTTTTATCCTTCAGTATCGTCTCTTCCTATCATTATGAAGCAGAATTCACCAAGCGTTGGATTGTTCATCCAGTAATAGGGAATGTGAGCTGGGGTTAGAACATCATAAGAGAGGTTAGTTTTACCCTACTGATGATGTTCTGTTGCAGTAGTAATCCTGCTCAGTACGAGAGTAACTGCAGGTTCAGACATTTGGCTGAGAAGCCAGTGGTGCAATGCTGTCATCTGTGGGATTATCACTGAATGCCTCTAAGTCAGAATCCTGCCTAAATGTAACAGTAACTCAGTGCCTTAGATCTCTGATTGTCCAGGGATAGCTCGCCGCAAGGTTGGTGAGGAGTGCTGCTCGTCCCTGTGTTAGAGTGCTTACAGAAGGGGGATGACTGTCTCCAGCAGTGCACGACATGTTCATGGGGAACTGGATGCAAAATCTTTTGCAGATGACCTGATTCGAGATAATTTTAAGTCTTTTCAGGATATAAAATTAATGGAGATAAAACAAAGGTTATAACCGTAAATTATGTACGCACACATGAATTGGTTCAGCGATACACATATTCATGGGGACATGATAAAATAAAGAATTTAGGAGTATGGATTAAAAATATTTCTGTTAAGGCAACTAAGGATATGTGGGAAGAGACTAAAAAAAGTTGATACAAAAACTGAGAAACTGGAAGCCCTTGTTTATAGATGTGGATAGTAAGTTACAAACAGTGAAAATGTTTTCAGTCCCTTTAGTTTTATATAGGAATCAGGCATATTTTTATCAACCAGAGGAAAGGTTGTGGCTACTAATTAATAATGAGTTGAAAGAACTTATCTGGGAAGTAAAGAGGGCAAGAGTTTAGTGGGATAAGTTGATCCTTTCAATAGAACAATGTGTTTTAGGATTGCCTGATTTGAAGGGATATTTTACAGCTACACAGTTGAGGCTCATGTACATAACACAAACAGAAGGTTATAATTCAAAATGGAAAGGGGTCATGATGAAGTGGGAAAGTTCAATAAATAGAGAGAGTGGAATTTTGGATACATATCCTGAAGAATAGTAAGAACCATTGAGAATATTAGATTCACAAAGTGGCAGAAAGTATTCTAAGAACTAAGTCAACACGAGAGTGGAGAAAGGAGATTTTGCCAGTTGCATTGACTGCAAGTAGGTGTACAGAAAATAGACAAGAAATGGCTGGAATATACTGGAGAAAACTTCCAAAGAAACCAAGATATTGATAGCAAATAACTAGAGAGAGAAAGGTAAGAGTAGGATGAGGCCAAGGAAGCATCTGGACTGCAGGATAGAGACTGCCTTCCCTTCTGGGGATTGATATCAGTGTATAGGCAAAGAGAAAGGGATAGGGGAATCTTAAGTTAAATACCTGCTCTGGTAGAGTTTTAATTGAATCTAGAACATAAGCTGCTGTTAAAAAGGATAATTAGTAGGCACATTAAGTATTGCATAATAAACTATAAAAATCAATCAGGGAAAGTTAGAAAATATTTGGAAGCATGACTGGAAAAGCAGTTTAGAAGAGAACAATGGGTGAACGTATGCATGGCTCTAAAGTATGCAGCAAAGTTCAGAAGGTTCAGGATCTTTTGTTTAGAAGTGTCTGCATAGGTACTTTTTACCCCAAGCAGACTCCAAACATTTTTTCCTCGGGTAGATAGCAAATGTTGGAGGTGTTATGGGGTAGAAAGAGGTAACTGGAAACATATGTTTTGGGAGTGTAATGAGTTGGCAGATTTTATTTAAAAATTCCCTGCAGAGTAGTCTGTAGAGATATTGGGTGAGCAAATGTCTGTAACTAAGGAAATTATTCTTTTGAGGTTGGACACAGAATCTGAATTGCCTAGTCATATTAAGGTCTTACTAAATTTAATTCTGTTGGCTACCAAAAAATGCACTTACTAGAAATTGGAAATCAAAGACTAAACCAACTGCACTTGAAGTATTGAATATTTAAATGAGATAAAAATGGGAAGAGGGATATTTGGAAAGGAGAATGAGCAAATTACATAGAAATAAATGGAAACGGTTGGAACATTATATGCAAAATAATGTTCAGGAGGGAGGGTGGAGGAGGAGTGAGGTTTAAGGAAAGCAGGAATTCAGCAATTTATGATTTTGGGCTGACTGTTAAAGGGAAGGAAAATATGTGATGTGCAATGTATGTAAATGAAGAAAATGTTGATATGTTTTTTTCTGTTTAATGTATATTTTCCTGTACCTTAGGTGATCATTTAATAAAGGTGTTAAAAAATCCATAAACTTTAAACTGCCCGCAAAATATCCCAAATAACATCCAAGCCAAAGGGTAAAAAGGTCACACAGGTGAACCTTTCAGCAAAAACTGCAAGGAAGACTCAACCAGGCTGGAGTCTTCACTGTGTAATACTTTAAACCTCCTGTAGTGGAGATCCATGGGATATATACAAATTACTCCTTAGGGACATGCCAGTGTTTCAGCTCCATGGTTTCTGAATGCCCTTGTACCATGGCATATCGATAGAATGTTTACAAACTTATTGTGGTGTTTCCACTGCAGTCTTAGAATGGTTTACTTCTTCCCTTTGTGCACACAAACTTTGTTCAGGAGTCACTTCATCTTTCACCTGCGCTCTGGAATGTGGCGTACCACAGGGTTATATCTTCGGTCCTTTATTGTTCATAGTCTACATGATTCCATTAGATCTTCTTAAGGGGAAGGTTCTGGTATACCACAGCTAAACTAATAATACCTAGGTCTACGTCTCCTTTTTTCAGGACAACAAGGTGAGCATGTTTTCTTTTACTGAAGATTTGTAAACCATATATTCTTGGGTAGTTTGAAGGTAGAAACTCAAGACCTCAAAAACTGAGGCCTTGGCAAAACATGCAACCTTGAGAAACTGTGTTTCCCCCACCCTTGCTCAATTTCAACATATACCATGGCAGCAAGTATGAATCTTTTGATAATGTTCATAACACTGTTGCTATCTTAGATTATGGGCTTGCAGTTTGGGGCCATCTCTGCGCTTTTGTTAAGTTCTCATGCGTTCAATTGTGAAACATATCAAGGATTAAATGTCCAGTATCTCAAGCTAATTTCCAGGTTGTTGTTCTTGTGGTGGTCTCCTTAAGGTTTGACTACAGCAGTGCCCTTTACATGGGACTTCCTAACACTGAATTGAATTGTTTACAAATGATAAGGAACTCTGCTGCAAGGCTACTACTAGTACATCTCATTATCAGCATGTTACACCTGTTCTGCGCAGCCTGTATTGGCTTCTTGCACATTACAAGATCACCTTTAAGGTCTTAGTTATTTTTTTAAACAAGAAACATCTCTATTAAATTAGCACATGCAAACAAACCATATTGACATACTTTTGGTTGCAAACATACATCACAAACCATATTATCATAACTGTAGTTGTAAACATTATATATCACTTAAAATCTATACAATCATTGTCAGTCAAACATTATATATCTCATTCAGATCCTGCCTTCTTTTAATTCTCGTTCCTCCTGTACATGCATTTTTCCCACAGTTCTCACTTTTATCTATGTAATTTGCTCCTACCCTTTCTAAAGATCCCAATTCCAGTTGTTTTATCTCTGTTACTATTTTCACAGCTTCTAGTAAAGTTGGTTTAGACTTAGATTTCCATTTTCTAGTAATTGCATTTTTGGCACACACCATAATTAGACTCAGCATGGTCTTACTTATGTTTATGCAATTCTGATTCTGCATCATAGCTCAAAAAATTGTTTCCTTAGTTACACCAACTTGCTCACCCAGTATCTCTGACAGAGCAGTCTGCAGGGAATCTTTAAAATCTGCCAACTCACTACACTCCCAGAAAATATGTTTCCAGTTACCTCTTTCTTCCTCATCACACCTCCATCATTTGCTGTCTACCTGAGGAAAAATTCTTTGGAATCTACTTGGGGTATAAAATACCTATGTAAACACTTCCAAGGATAGATCCTAAATCTTCTAGACTTTGTTGCATATTTGGGAAACAATCATATATCCCCATTGTTTCTCTGTGAATTGCTTATCCAATTTCTCTTCCCAATCCTTTCTAACCTCTTCTGATTGACTCTTATAGTTATCATGCAATATTTTGTATGTTCTACTAATTTTTCCTTTTTTAACACCAGCTTCTGTTCTAGATTCTACTAAAAACCCTACCAGTGCTGGTCTTTCTCTTAGAATCCCCCTATTTCTTTCTCTTTGCCTACACTCTGATAACAATCCTTGATAGGGAAGGCAATCTCTATCACGCAGTCCAAATAAATACTTGGCCTCTTCCTATTCTATTACCTTTCCCTCTCTAATTATTTGCTCCCAGTACCTTGGTTCTTTTATCATTTTTCTCCGATAAGTTCCAGCTCCTTCTTGCTATTGTCTGTATCCCTAATTGCAGTCATCCCTATCAGCAGAATCCTTTCTCCATTCCTGTGTTGGCTTAATTCTTAGAATACTTTCTGCTACTTTATGGATTTAATATTCTGCATGTTTATTGTTATTTTCCTTAAGGATCTGCATCCAAAATCCCAGTTTCTGCTTGTTTCTTGAACTCCCCCGTTTCATCATCATCCCTTTCCACTTTGAATTATAGGTTTCTGCTTGTGCTATGTATAGGAGCATTAACTGTGTGGCTCTGAAATACCCATTAAAATGGGGTAATCCCAAACCTCTTTGTTCAGTTGGAAGAATCAGCTTTTCCCACTTAACTCTTGCTGTCTTCCCTCCCAGATAAAAGCCTTCAGCTCTTTATTAATTGCTATCCACAACTTCTCCTCTGGTTGCTAAAGATATGCCTGCTAGAGACTAAAAACATTTTAACTGCTGGTATCTTGCTATCCATATCCATATAAAAGAGCTTCCAATTTCTCAGTTTTTGTATTATCTTTTGTTTAGTCCCTTTCCACATATCCTTAGCTGCTACACCAGAATCCTTTTTGATCTATACTCTTACGTACTTCATTTTATCATGTCCCCATAAATATGGCTATAACTGTACCAGTTTGTGTGTGGGTATGTAATTTACAACTATTGCCTTTGTTTTAGCTTCATTAATTTTGTATCCTGAAAAGATATGAAACCACCTCAAAATGTTCCAAAACACTGAATGTCCTTTTCTGGTTTTATCGGGTGTAAAATAAAATCTTCTGCAAATAGAGCCAGTTTTTCTTGACTACCACACCAATTGTATCCTTGAATTTATGAGTCTCTTATTTTCTTTGATAATGGTTTTAAATATAGTGCAAATAACAAAGGGGAAAGAAGACATCCCTGCCTGGTTCCTCTGCTCAAACAGAACTTCTCAGGGAGGAACCCGCTTTAATTTTTGCCTCTTATCCCTCATATGTCCTCCTAATCTACTTTATAATTTTATCAGGGAATGCAGATTATTCCATTGTCCTGCTCATAACCTCCCAGATTACTGTGTCATTTGCTTTCTCTGCATCAAGACCCACCAACAACAGTGGTATTTTCTTACATTCAGCTTCCATCTGAATCATCAGTGTTTTGTTAACGTTGTGTGATGTTTGCCTGCCCTCCACAAAACCAAACTAATCAATGTCTATCAATTTTGTCAGCACCTTTGCCATTCTTTTAGCTATTATAGACATAAACACTTTATAATCATGGTTTGGGATTGAAATGGGCCTGTATGAAACTAGATCTGATAGGTCTTTACCCTCTTTAGGTATTACAGCCACCACTGCTTTGTTCCAGGAAGTTGGTACTTCTCCTTCTCTTAAAGTACCATTAAACAAAACCTTCCAGATCTTTATCAGTTTTTTCCTCGTAGCTTTCAAACTTCCACAGGAATACTGTCTGTTCCTGGGGACATTCCTGTTAATTGGTTAATCATCATCTTTTTTATTTCAACTACTTCTATTCTATTAGTAATTGAGCCTCATATTCCTCTAAACATGGCATATTTAATTTTTCCATAAATATTTCCATTTGTACTGTTTCTTGATCTCCATATTTCTCTGCTTTATACAAACTTTCATAAAATTTCCGAAATGTTTTTAGTACCTCTACAGGATCTCTTGTTATCTTCCGTGCTATAGGTGCCCTAAGCTTGGCGACAGCCCTTTCTACTTTCTGTTGCCTGAGTTGTTGCTCTAAAAGTTTTTTGTGCTCTGGCATTATTATGAAAAACGGTTGCTTAACCGCAGTCTTTCTCAACTCATTCATATTATCAAGGTAATTGTTTATTTTTCTGCTTAGCACTCTGCAATTGCTCCTCTTCTTGTTGTGTGAGATTTCCCCCATTCTGCGGTACTTTAACATTTGTCAGTCCCTCTAAGTAATTGTTGTTTCTTCTTAACCATAGCTCTCTTTCTTTTATTTCCACCCTGTTTATAAGATCTTAGTGTTGGTGTATTTGTTCATTTGTGACCTGGGTTCCTCCTACCTGAGGGAGCTTATTGTGCCCTACTGCCTCATCTGGGTTTTGTGCTCAGCCTCTGAGGGGCTGCTGTCAGTTCCAGAGGTGCATCTTACAACATCTGCATACTGTTCATTTTCTTATTAGGCTTCTCACTTGTGGAATTTGCTAACATGGTGAGTTTGGGAGTCTTTATTGCTTGCTGCTTTCAAGAAGGCATTTAAACATATCTGTTTAGTATGACATTTGATGAGTGGGGGTGAGTGAGTTAAATGAGCATGTCTGCTTATTTAAGCCATCATTATTGCCATTATTTGTTTACATATACATGTATGTGTATATAGATAAATATATATGTATGTATCTATCTATATCTGTATCTAATTTATATCTATATCAAATCTAACTATATATATATATATATATATATGGTTTGCTATTGTTTGTTCGAACGGAAAAACATTTTCCATTCAAATAAACGAATAGTAATACCGAAAGTAAAAAAAAACTACCGGTGACTATGTCGAACCAAATGCTCGACGCATTTGACTCGAAATTGTTGCCGAAACCACCACGTGATAGCCGGATAGGAGCTGATGTACAGCAGACTCCTATACGACAAATCATGTTTTTGCAGGGGGGCAAGCCCCCCTGCATCCCCCACACCCCCCTAGTTATATATTCTAACTCTGAGATCGCACTACAGTGTGGATGTGGATGACTTTCCACTTCCCACTGTACCGCGATCTCTGTGCAGATAGTCAACTTACACTTATGTGAATGCAGTAGTGCATTTACATAAGTGGAATTGACTATCTGGTTCACAAATGTTTGTGTGGTCGACATTCTGATGTTCAGCACATTGCAGCTGACAGAATGTCGTCCGTACAAACGTATGTAAACCTATATATATATATATATATATATATATATATATATATATATATATATATATATGTATGTATGTATGTGTGTGTGTGTGTGTGTGTGTGTGTGTGTGTGTGTGTATTTGTTATGAGTAGTTTATATCATTGTCTGTTTCACTGTTATGGCATTTTCTTCAAAAACCCTTTAATAAAGTTGAAGCTGAAGATATTTATGAAATCGACAGTGCATTCCAAATCCATAATACAGAAATTCGTGTCACTGGGACAGTTCTAATTTTACACAGAAGTAACACAATGCATACTTGTTGCACTCTTTCCAAGTAATTCTGATTGTGGGACAGAATAGCAACAACATGGTAACCTATTCATACTTTGGAAACACTCCTATTGGTGTAACCACAAGCTCAGACATCCAAAAAAAGACTATTTAATTTAACTGTTATTTCTTCGTTTCTGTCTGTCTGCTTCATGTTTTAGTAAGAAGCTCCATTTGATTGCTGATAATTTTTGTTCTAGTAACTGGAGACCTCCAAGAGGGTTGAAAGTTTCCCATCATGCCAACCCTGACTCCTACATTGGGTTAATCCAGAAGAGATTGGATATGCCTCTTGGACTTTCAGGATGATTATTTCCACATAAAGATACTGAAATAGTAGAGACATTTTCTCCTGTTATGAGTAGGATCAGGTTCAAACCCTTCCCTTTGGTTTTACCGCACCCTTGAGGGTGTTCACAGAGTATACATCAATGCTAACAGTTAGTTTCAAACCCTTACATTTGGACTGCCTTCAGCCTTAAGTTTGTTAAAAAAGTATATGTCAGTTACAATAGCTCACTTGTGGCTGCTGACACCAGAGTGTTTTTTTGCAACATTTATGGTGCCCCCCCCCCAGCTGACCATCAGTTGCACCAGGGCCTCTCCTCATCCACCAGTCTAACAACCATGGCTAGCCTCCCCTGGGTTGAGGGGTCAGTGACTTGATTAAGGGTTTTGGGGGGAAGCATCATAGTGCTGCCAAAAAAGTGTTTTTTCTCCTAAGGACTTATGCTCTACACACACGTCCTGTTCAAGGGATGGCATGCCATGGACGCACCTTCACATGTGATTCAGATAGCACCTGTCTGCTGTGAACAACACCCGTCACACATTTCCCTGGTCCAATTTGGAGATCAACTTTGAAGGTGCGTCAGAGCTTGTGTTCTCTCCCAGGATGGGCATGTGTATCCTTCCTGCCTATGTTATCAGCCTTGGAATCTACCAGTAGAACCTGGGTCACCTGGGTTGTAGTCAGTACTTTATCACTGTATTCCAGCAACACAGGATTGCTAGGCACCAGAGTTTTCCCTTACCTGGATGTCTAGCTCCTGGTAGCTGTCTCAAAAGACAGCCTTGTCAGTCAGAGGAAGCATCTTCTTCGCTCAGTTTAGTCCTTAGGGCTTTAACTGATCTTTGCAGGGTCACTCCTTCCTCTAGTTCAGGTGTTGAATTTATAGGCTGTTCCCTGGATACCAAGGTTTGTTAAGGCATTTTTGCCTCAAGAAAGGATTCCGGGCTATCTGAAAACAGTTCAACCACTACTGTTAGAGCCAATTCAAACATAGCCAGTATGTATCTTAGGACTATGGGATTGATGGTAGTGACCTTTTTTTGGTGCCTAATGTCTGGTATAATATGAAGGTTTTGCAGTGGCCTTGGGTAAAAGGCCTTTGGATAGAGTTGTTGTTGCAGAACATGTGACATAGTAGTATGTTCCAGCCGACCTTTTTACACAAAGACCATTTACACCAGAGTCACATGTAGTCACCCTTACTACAACTTACGTGCATATAGCTCAAACAGAATGGTCTGACCAGGAGTTTTTGTGTATCATTTTCCTGGGAATGAGACCCGTGCTTCTTTCTCTACTGATTTTACAGAAGCTTCTTCCTTGGTATATCTGCAAGCTAGGAGAGGCTTGGGTTGAGAGTATAGTGGAATGTGGGAGTGGCCATTCCAGACCAGATCTGATGCTGTCTGTGTCATTACTGATCACGGATGGGTCTTGGGTCTGACCTGAGATCCGAGCTGGCAAAGTGAGTAACAGTTCCTGAACTCGAGCTCCTCCCCTCCCAGGACTCCTGTTACCCATAATCCTCAGATCTTGTTTGCCGTGATTAGGGAACAGATATGTTCCCTGCAGCTCGAGCTTCGTTGGTTAGATAAGTGCCTTTTTTGGGTATCATTTTGAATTTTTCTCTCTCTTTCCCTTCTGTTTGGTAGGATAGTTAGTTTACTGTAGTTTTTCTTAGTTTAGCAGTAGGTTTCCTCCCCGCCCCATTAGTTGTTCACTGTCCGTTAGGGTTTTTCCCTCCCTCTTCCCTTCTTTACTTTACTTCCTTATTTTTTCCGTGCATTTGTGTGTGTGCATGTGTGTGTGTGTGTGTGTGTGTGTGTGTGTGTGTGTGTGTGTGTGTGTGTGTGTGTGCGCGCGCGTGTTGGAGAGTTTGGATTTGATTTGGGCCATGGCTGACAAACCCTGTGGTTTCAGATGTTGCTCCTCATGCAGTTGGAGTTAGCTCCTTCCAACACGTATGAGGAGTGCGTCTACTATCTAGGAGGACTGAATGTGATATCTGTGCAGGGTTCACTCCTAGGGCTCTCATAGACTGTAGAAATAAATTGCTCCTTAAAGGGCTTGCTAAAGGGGGTCCCTTGGTCTCGGGCTCCCCCTCCAAAGCCCCTTTGGATCACAAGAGGAAGCCCTCTTCTTCTTGGGATTCCCCTGCTAAATGGCTGAGGCTCTTGGATCCCTGTGCCCCGGATCCGAGTCCAGCCTCAGGGTCATCGGCTCCAGGGTCTTTGGGTCCGAGATCCTTGGGTCCCCCGGCCGGATCTGAATCCTCAGAGACTTGGAGGTCCTTGGATCTGATCAGATCAAAATCCCCCTCGGCTCTGACAGTCTCATCGGATCCGTTTGTGGGGCCCTTAGTATGCTAAGATCCAACGGGGTCTTCAAATCTGACTCCCTTGGAGCCGGTTATTATTATCGATCCCCCAGTCATTTCCAGAGTTAGGGATCCGAGAAGGTCTAGTAGGTCCTCCTCTAGGGACCGCAGACATTCTGCTCATTCAGGCCATTCTTCAGTTTCTTCCCGGTCTACTAGGAGTTTATTCTCCCATCTGATATGGACCAGATGATGAGCTTTCTCAAAGCCCAAGTGGAACTAGGTTTGCTTATGTCCCCTAGCCACTTGCCGAGGGGTGCTTTATACACATCAGAGCTCCTGTACTCCCATCCAACTTTTGCGAGTTGGGCACCCCTGGGTCACAACCTGCCTAAGGAGAAGCCATCGGTGTCGGTAGTTCTCCCACTTCCACACTACCAGGGTCCCTGGCTGGCTCAGCACCCTTGCCCTCGGGGTGGCATTGCCTCAGATTCAAAAGAACCCTGAAGGCCAGAAAGGGGGGGTTCTGGTCTGGAGTTTTTGGACCATTCCCTTCCCTTGGGGGATTCTGCCCTGGATAGCTTGGGACTGATATCGTCTAGGGATATCGGTACTGTGCCAGGGTCTCCCCTCCCACCCCAGTCAGTTGTTACGGATGGGGAGGAGTGTGGGGCTTCTTCCAGACCATCTGCTTCCTGGCGATAGAGAGGACTGTCTCTGGTTGGTCAGCAGCCTCTTCCTCTGCTCTGGACCCACCCCTGCCTGGTTCCATCTTGGGTGGTGAGTCTTTATCATTGGTCCAGAGTCAGCCTCCCAGGATTGCCTTCAGAAAGGCATTACCTCCATAGGGGTACCCTCCTCCTCCGAGTCCTCCCCAGAGCCTGTGGTGGAAGAGCCTCCTCGGAAGAGGACGTGCAAGAGGAGGCACCTAGACTCCCCTTGATAGTCCCTCATGGAGGACACAGACTTTGAGGAAGGGGATGGGTCCCCCAGACTACCATCCGAGGAGGTGGCCTTTGGAGACATACTTGAGATCCTGAAAGAGCGGGACGGTTGGTCTTCCCCCACCCTGTCCTCAGAGGAATCTGTGTTCCTGAAGGCATTGGGGGTGGGCCCATCTTCCTCCTGATTGTCTCCCCCTGCAGATAAGCTAGTCCAGCTCATTGCCAGCAGGGTTAGAAAGAGCCAGGCATAGTCAAACTAGTCCCTAAGAGGGCGGATAAGTTTCTCAGTTCTCTCAAAGACAAACCTTTCTGGAATAAGGATGTCCCTGTAGATGCTATTGTGGTGCCACAGTCGCCAAGAAAGAGCTTGCAGAACAGAGCTGTATGGTCCATCCCCCTAATGGAGAGTCAAGGGCGATTAACCATTTTGGGAAGTGCGTGTACACCTCAGCTACTTTCGGACTGAGGACTACGAATTATATGACACATTTCACATGGCTGCAAAGTGATTTGGTATCTGAACTTTCCACTTCCCTTTGGAGTTGTTGCCTCTGAAGAGCCTTAAATTGGTTTCTCCGAAGCTCTCCACTCTCACTTCCCTTGCTAATGCCTTGATGAGGTTGATTTCGAATGTGGTCGAGGCCACCTCACTAGAGGCGGGTACTGGAATTGCTATTAGCCGTCTTACCTGGCTTCACCATTGCGGATTTGAGGACAGCTTCAAGGTGTCCATTACCACTCCCCCGTTTGATTGATCTACTCTCTCTTTGGTCCTTTGATCAAGGAAACACTGATTCACAATGAGCAGGAGGGAAAGACCTTGTCCACTGTGGGGATCAAGTTTTCTACTTCCCAACATTCCTTCTCTAAGACTCAGAGGGGTGGTAAAAAGCTATGGCTCCACTGGAAGAAGTCTTCCTTCCAGAATGCTCCTCAGGAATCTTCTTCTTCTGGCCAGGGAAGAGGATTCGATATTAGATGCTGCCCCAGAGGCAGAGGAGTTCTGCAGAATCAGGGCTTCCAAGAACCCTTCTTGGAGACACCCCCACAGCGCTCCTGAAGCGCTGCCCAACTGTCCGGCCCTTGAGGCAGTCAGAGGTCGTATCTCCTTGCACCACCTGGCTTGGGCTGCTATTACCTCAGACCAGTGGGTGCTAAACATTGTGTCCAGGGGATACTTTTTACCCTTCAGTCACCCCCTCCAATCCAAAGGTCACTCCTGGACGTTCCACCCCTCCAAAGGGAGTTAGCTGTCACAGAGGTGCAAGATCTCCTTCAAAATAGGGTTATCCAGAAGGTCCCAACAGGTCAACAAGGATCTGGTGCTTACTCTCGCTTCTTTTTAGTGCCCAAAACAACATGGGAGCTGCGTCCCATTCTGGACCTCAGCAAGTTGAATTTATTGGTCAAGAAGTAGAAGTTCCAGATGGTCACTGTTCAGTCCATCCTTCCACTTCTGCTCAAGGACGATTGGATGTGCTCGATAGAGCTCAAGGATGCATACTATCACATAAAAATAGACAGGTGCTCCAGGAGATTCCTGCAGTTCCAGCTGGGGGCCAATCATTATCAGTTCAGAGCCCTGCCCTTTGGTCTCACGTCTGCCCCCAGGGTGTTCACCAAATGTATGGCAGTGGTAGCAGCCCATCTCTGGCTGCAGGGCTTTCAGGTCTTCCCGTATCTGGATGACTGGCTCCTCATGGCTCCCACAAAGCATCTCCTCTCTCTCTAGCAACAGACTTCACTCTTAAGTCTGTTTCGTAATTTGGGCATTACTGTCAACTTTCCCAAGTCACAGCTTGCTCTGTGCCAGAGGCTGGAATTCATAGGAGTTCTTCTGGACACGATGTCGGAGACTGCAGATTTTTCCCTGCGCAGGGTAGACATGATCTGGGAGCAAGTTCTCCTCCTCCTGGATCAGGACAGTGTCCTTGCCCATCTAATTCTTCAAGCCCTTGTGTTGATGGCAGCGGCTATTCAGTTGCTTCCCCTCACCAGGCATCACATGTGGGTGCTTCAGTGGATCCTGGAGGTACAGTGGTCGGCTCACCTTCACCCTATGCCCATGCCAATCTGAATATCTTGAGTCTGCGGGCATCAGTTAGCTTGCTGGCTCCAGTCCGAGGACCTTCTGCTAGGGAGACCTTTTTGTCTACTGCAACTCAAAGCCACAGTGACCACGGACACCTCCCTGTTGGGGTGGGGGGGGCATTTTCAAGGAAGGACAGTCAAAGGCATGTGGCCCCCCTCGGAGACCAAGTTGCACATCAACGTCCTAGAGATGAGAGCAGTCCTACTTTTTTTGCAAGCTTTCCAGGACTTTCTCCCTCTTGGGACTGTAGCAATTAGGTAGTCTGGTGCATCAACAAGCAGGGGGACACACAATCTTACCCGCTGTGCAGAGAGGCCATGAGAGTGTGGGAATGGGCAATGTTCTCCAGGTGCGTTCTTCTTGCAGTGCATATCCCCGGTGATTCCAACATGTTGGCAGACAAGCTCAGCAGATCTATCCTGAGTCCCCACAAGTGGTCTCTGAAACAGTCAGTAGCAAGCCGAATCTTCGACCATTGGGGTCTTCCATGCTGTGATCTGTTTGCATCCCCAGCCAGTCAGAAATGCAGAAAATACTTTGCCGTGATTCCCCCCACTGGGGGAGTCGTCTAGGGACACTCTGATTCACGATTGGCCACCAAGACCCCTCTATGCCTATCCCCCAACGCCCATCATTCCCAAAGTTTTACAGAAAGCCCATCGCCTGAAGGCTCACCTCATCCTCATTGCCCTCTTCTGGCCTCATCAAACGTGGTTCTTCCTCCTCTGGTCTCATCTGAAATATCCACCTTGGATATTAAATCCTGTTCAGGATCTCATCTCCCATTCGTTGAGACTTCCCCCTCCTGACCTGATATCCCTGAGGCTGACAGCGTGGTACCTCCCGGTTCCAATGATTATCAGTCAGGTTAAGTTGCCTCCTCTGGTGAAGGACATTATTTTGGCATCTCAGAAACCTTCTACTAAAAAGGTTTATTCCAGCAAATGGAAGAGGTTCTCTCTTTGGGCTCATCAGAGGGACATTGATCCCTGTTCTACTCCAGTTCCGGACATTCTGTTATTCCTTTCCTGTCTGTTCTGTCAAGGAACGAGCTTCTCGACGATTAATCTCCAACTAGTGGCTATTTCTAACTTTCACCTAAGTGATAGTCCTATGTTTTCTTCTAGGCTCTGCAAAGCCTTTCTTAAGGGAGTGTTCTTGCACAGGCCTCCCTTCAAAGATCCGTCTCCTCCCTGGGATCTTACTTTGGTGCTGCAGTCCCTGACACAACCTCCTTTCGAACCTGCCGCGAAGTGTGATATTAAGTTTCTGTCTTGGAATATGGCCTTTTTGGTGGCTATTACCTCTGCCAAGAGGGTTTCTGAATTGCAGGCTCTTTGCATAAAGCCTTCCTTCATGAGTTTTCATAAGGATAGGGTCTCTGTCAGAACCAATCCGTCATTCATTCCAAAAGTAGCTTCAGAAACTAACCTAAATCAGTCCATTCAGCTTCCCGTCTTTTTTTCCAATTTTTCAAACAAAGGAGAGTATCAACTACATTGCCTGGATGTTCATAGTCAGTTATGTCTCTATTTGGAGAGGACTGAGGATTTTTGAAAGTCATATCAGCTTTTTGTAGCCTTCTTTCAGGCCAGGAAAGGCTGGGCCATTTCCAAAGTGTCAATTTCATGCTGGATAGCTTCTTGTATAGCTCATATTTATGAAAACAATCAACGGGATCTCCCAGCCTATTAAAGCTCATTCTACTGGGTCAGTGGCTACCTGTTTGGCATTCTCGGCCAAAACTTCTTTGGATGACATTTGTGCTGCTGCCACTTGGTCAAATCCCCATACCTTTGTAACACATTACAAGTTGGATGTGGTATCTAGGGGTAGAGCCTCATTTGGTTCTTCTGTGCTGCAGCATGTCCTTCCTTGAGACCTCCCAGGGTTATGGATAGCTGGGGACTCTGACACATCTGTGATCAATAATGACATGGCTAATATCAGATAAAGATTTACAGTATGTACTTACCATAACTTGGAATCTGTGCTGTCCAGTGTCATTATTCATCACTTTCCCACCCTCTGTCCCTCTCCTTCTGGTGATCAGGGGATTCTTGGAGTAGTGTTATGTTTGGTTCTGCTGTTCCTGGGTGTGGACAGTGACACTGTCCTGATATTTATCTAGCAAACTCGATCTGAGGATTATGGGTAACAGGAGTCCTGGGAGAGGAGGAGCTTGAGTTCAGGAGCTGTCACTCACTTTGCCATCTCGGATACAAGGTCGGATCCAAGACCCATCCATGAGGAATAATGACACTGGATAGCACAGATTCCAAGTTATGGTAAGTACATAACTCTTTTTATTTTCTATTGATGACCCACATTATGCAGATTGCATAGTGGGAAGACTTAACCATTGCCCCTTCAGTGGTCCTTGAGATCCCCGAAAGTAAAATGAGTTTGCAAGAAACTGAGTGATCAGTTTGTGATTTCTTTGCTTTGTCTATCGATACCAAGTTTCATAAATATTTCTCACTAATTCTGCTGTTCAGTGGAAAGACTCAGGATACTCTGGTGAGACCCTGACATTGGTGTCTTCTTTACACTTTTCATGTTTTTTCTTTCCTCAGTGGCTGCTGACCATCTAACCACAACTGCAACTGTGCTTCTTATTTCTTTGTCACCTGCATAAGAGCCAGATGTCCTTCAAGAATGCAACTGCAGTCATAACATATGGGTTGTCCTGCCTCAGGCAGCCCTCGGTCGGCCGAATTCCAAAGTCTGGGCCCGGCGTCGGCTGGTGTCGCCTCCTCTCCGACGTCACAACGGCTGGAGTATAAAGGCATCGGCCGACGCCATCTTCAGTCTTTCTTGCCGCGCGGTGCCCGAAGCAGAAGCAGTTCGCAAGTGCTGGTCGGTCAGCTCCTGTGTTTTCAGTAGCGAAGTCATCTAAAAGCTAAGTACCCCGTTGGGGAACATTTATTCTTGCCTCAGCCGATGTCAGAACAAATTGAGAAAGTTAATAATTGTTTGTCTTGTGGTAAACAAATACCTCATAAGGACTTCCATTCTCTCTGCCTTCCCTGCCTGGGCCCAGACCACGACATCTCGGCCTGTGCTGCCTGTGCCTGCTTTAATAAGCGCACTCTCAGGCGCCGGGCAGAATTCGCCGAGGACTTCTTCGGTGAATCTTTTGTGTATATCATGCCGTCGGAACAACCAACAACCCAATCTGCTAAAAAACGCAAGGACCGGGACCGACATCCTCGGCCCGCGTCCACTACAGATGTTTCTCCTAAACCCTCTACTAGCGCTCCGGCTCCTTCGTAAGTGGTAAATCTACCGCTCCAGGCCGGCGACACAGCACTAACACGACCTTCGGTCTCGGACACTTCTCCGGTGCCGGTTGTTGATTTTCCTCCAGAAACCGAAGTTCTGGACCTACCCGACACCATTCCTGTGGACAAGGTAACGCCTGCACGTGGGGCTGCTAGGCCTCCTGTTTCCATGTCCATCAAGGCCTTTGCACGTGCTAAGGCCGCCAGTCAGGCCAAGGCCCATCCTAAACCTGCCCAGGCCCCTTCCTCTGATAAGCAGATTATGTCTGTGGCTGCAGATCTTATTTCCCTTATCAGGGGGTCTCAGCCTCATCCGGACAGGGGTTCTCAGCCACCTGCAGAGAAAAGGCCTAGAACTGAGCAGGCGGACGACCTCTCCTCGGATGAAGCCTCTGGGGATTCTGAGCACTCTGACTCTCAAGAAGAAACCTTCCAGGCCTATGAGGACTCTGATGCTGAGGAATCTATTCCCTCTGCCTCCCCTCCAGAGGATTTCTCATTTGGGGAAGTTCTGCATTCCATGAGGGAACATTTTCAATGGCAGGGTCAGGAATTTTCTGACTCCAGGAAAAGGCTGCGTACTTTCCTCAAGCTCCCCCAGCACAGACCTCTGGCTATCCCTCCAGTTATGGATGTTTTGGATGATGTTTTCTCTGACTCCAGTGCCAACCCTGACTCTCTTCCTCCTGCTCCTGTCAAGCCGGACAGATATTATAGGGTCCCTGACACTCACAAGCACCTTTTTAAGGCCCACTCTGTGGATCTAGAAACTATTTCACAGGGCCCCAAGGGAGTGGCTTCCTCCTCTGCCAAAAACCCACTGCCAGCTGAGAGAGAAGCAAGGTCCCTGGAGAGATGGGGTAAAAAAGTGTACACCTCTACTACCCTAGCCATGAGGTCTCTTAACTGCCTTTTTCACATGTTTCAGTACCAAGATTTTCTCCTGGATGATTTACAGAAAAAGGTAGCCTCTTCTGAGCCTATTGATAAAAAGGCACTGCAGGATCATATACATAGCACTCAGCAGGTTAATAACCATTTTCTGCAGTGTGGTTATGATGCACTGGAAGCTTCATGTAGGGCAGCTATGACTGGGGCTGTAATACGTAGACATGCTTGGTTGAAGGATCAATCTTTGCCTGACCATGTTAAAGTAAAATTACTGGATGCACCTTTGGAGAAACAAAAGCTTTTTGGTGCTACTGCACAAGATGTATTGAAATCCATAGAGGAAAAAGCAAAGTCAGTACAGACAGTAAAGGATTTCTTTCAGGTTCAGCCACCCAGATTCAGCAGAAACTGGCCCTCAAAGAATTGGTCCTTCCCCGGCTCTGACAAGTTTCAAAGGGGAAAAAGCAGACGAGCCAGGGGTAGAGGACAACACCGTGGATCCTACAGGGGCCGCCAATGGCAACCTCCAAATCAAAGAAGTGGCGCAGACAGTTCAGCTGCACCACAGGGACAATCACAATGACTTCACTTTCGTACCGCCTACAAAGGTTCAAAGAGAAGCACCTTTGGGCGGAAAATTAGCCTTATTCTCACAAAACTGGCATATCTTAACCAAAGACAATTGGATTCTGGATGTGATAAACAAAGGCTACAGATTCCACTTCCACACATTACCAATAAGACAAGGCATGCCAAACCTGCCACATCATCAAAGGGCAGAGGCACTGTCTCAAGTTTCCAAACTATTAAGTATAAAAGCAATAGAAAGGGTTCCTCCTCAGGAGCAAGGCCAGGGATTTTATTCAAAACTGTTCCTTGTTCCAAGAAAAGAAAACAAATGGAGACCCATACTGGACTTGTCAAATCTAAACACTTTCCTCATTGGGCCAAAGTGCAAAATGATGATGTTACAGCAGCTTCTTCCCATGCTGGGCAAGGGGTCTTGGCTGGTCACTCTGGACCTCAAGGTGGCATACCTGCATGTCCCAATCAGACAAAGCTGCAGAAGATACCTCAGATTTCTTGCAGGAATAGAGCATTATCAATTCTCAGCATTGCCGTTTGGCTTGTCTACTGTGCCCAGAGTGTTCATGAAATGCCTGGCATCAGTAGTGGCACACTGCAGACAGCAGGGGATTCAAATATACCCCTACTTGGACGACTGCCTCATACAAGCAGACAACAAACAAACCTTAAAAGGGAATTTGGACTATGTCATGCATCTACTGCAGGCCTTGGGATACACAGTCAACATTCAAAAGTCAAAGTTACTACCATCTCAACAGATTACATTCCTAGGAGCCAAACTGGACACGGAAACACAAATGGCCTACCTCACAGAGGAAAAACAGCAGCATTTACCAGAGTACTTCAAAGGCCTAGCAAGGCTTTCCCAGCTGACTGCAAGGAAAATCCTGCAGGCCCTGGGTTTCATGGCATCTTGTATTCTTCTGATACCTTTGGCAAGACTTCATATGAGAAAGCTGCAGTGGTATTTAAAAAACCTATGGTCTCAGCACAGCAACAGCCTAGAGGACATAATCCCACTTATTCCATGTCTACAGAAGGAATTTCTATGGTGGGCTCAAGCCAGTCAACTAAACAAAGGCATGTCTTTCAGCAGACCTCAAGCAGCCCAAATGATCACAACAGACGCCTCAGACCATGGATGGGGGGGCGCACATGGAGGGCAGATGCATTCAAGGTCTATGGACGCCAAAGGAAAGACAACTGCACATAAACCAAAAGGAGATGTTGGCAGTGATACATGCCATCGAGACTTTCGAAAAATCCCTACAAGAAGGACATTTGCTAATAAGGACAGACAACACCACTGTCATGTGGTACATAAACAAGCAGGGAGGCACTCATTCTTATCCCCTCTGCAGACTAACAATGCTTCTCTGGGAAAAATCCCTGAGCCTGAAGATACACTTACAATCCCAGTTTGTACCTGGCAAGGACAATGTACTGGCGGACAATCTGAGCAGAAACTTCATGGATCCACACGAATGGATGTTGCACCCTCACATTTTCTCTCAATTGACAAGGACATGGGGAATACCGGACGTAGATCTTTTTGCTTCCCACCTAAATCATCACCTGGAAAAGTTCTGCACAAGGACTCATCACCCTCTAGCTTGGAAAATGGATGCTCTCTCCTTCAGCTGGAATTCTCTAAAAATTTATGCATTCCCCCCTCTGCCTCTGCTGACCAAGGTGATACTGAAAATAAAGGCAGAACAACCAACAGGCATCTTGATAGCGCCAGACTGGCCAAGGCAACATTGGTACCCACTGCTATTGACCATAACTCGGACCAAACCATGGCCTCTGACCCTATGGCCCCTGCTCCTAACGCAACACAATTACAGGACTGTACATCAAGACCTGAAAACATTGCATCTGACAGCCTGGAGACTTCCATGACTTCAACACCTAACTCTCTTTCCAAATCTGTTCAAGAGATCTTGCTGGAAGCACGCAGACCTTCCACCGGAAAAACCTATTCAGCCAAGTGGAAAAGATTCAGCATCTGGAATGCCAAAAAGGGTCAGGACACAGAACTACTGAGTATTCCTCAGATATTGGAATACTTGGCAGAACTGTCTCATACTGGACTCTCATACTCCTCAATAAAGATTCATGCCTCAGCAATCTCAGCAAAATACAACTGTGACCCTCCAGTGTTTTCGCATCCTCTGCTAAGACAGTTTTTAAGAGGGATAAAGAATATCAAACCTCCTAGAAAACAGCCAGTACCTGCATGGGACCTCAACTACGTGTTGGAAAAACTAACTCTTCCTCCCTTTGAGCCAGCAGCATCCTCAGAAATGCAATTTCTTTCATGGAAGATGGCCTTCTTATTGGCAGTCACTTCTGCAAGAAGAGTTTCAGAAATACAGGCACTCATGGCAGTGCCACCCTTCCTCATTTTTCATCAAGACAGAGTCTCCCTAAGAACAAATCCTACATTCATGCCAAAAGTTATTTCCAGGGTGTCTCTAAATCAAGCTATTCATCTGCCTACATTCTTCCCCAATCCTCAAAATAGGGGGGAAAAACTACTGCATACTTTGGACATACACAGACAACTACGCTACTACTTGGGCAGAACTAAGGCCACCAGAAAGTCTGACCAGCTGTTTGTAGCTTATGCTGCTGGAGTACAGGGGAAGGCAATCTCCAAACAAACAATTTCAAAATGGATTGGACACTGCATCAGATTTTGCTATTCCTTTCATGGAAAAGGTGTGCCAGCCAATATTAGGCCACACTCCACCAGAGCTATAGCCACTTCCACAGCTTTCCTAAGAGGAGTGGCAACAAAGGACATTTTAGAGGCTGCTACATGGAGCTCCGTGCATACATTTACCAAGCACTACCACCTGCCATTATACTCCAGATCCCGAGCAGGCTTTGCTTCGGCAGTCCTGCAGGGGATTATAGCTACACCATCCTTATCATAGTTCCTTCCACCCCCAGCTTGGCTATGGTATTCAACCCATATGTTATGACTGCAGTTGCATTCTTGAAGGACATAGTACAGTTTTGTACCTACCATAAATGTAGATGTCCGATAGATATGCAACTGCAGTCGGATCTTCCCACCCTCCTACCCCTCTGTATCCTTCTTTTTGGGTCACTACCCCTCTTCCCTTCAGCTGGGGGTATCCCCTGTGGTGTATCTGTTTATTACTGTTGTGCATGCTTGGGATTATTTTTTATCCATTTACAAAATTTAGCCTTCCTAAGTGGGCACCTGACATCTGGGGCAAGAAACACTGAAGAAGATGGCGTCGGCCGATGCCTTTATACTCCAGCCGTTGTGACGTCGGAGAGGAGGCGACACCAGCCGATGCCGGGCCCAGACTTTGGAATTCGGCCGACCGAGGGCTGCCTGAGGCAGGACAACCCATATGTTATGACTGCAGTTGCATATCTATTGGACATCTACATTTATGGTAGGTACAAAACTGTATTTTATGGCATGGTAGTCATACTGGCAGTCTTGAAAGTTTTTTTCCCATTGTTGGACCCTATACTTCCCTTAGCAGCTGATGAGCGTGCATATCCTTGCATATAATCTATAAAGACTGTTGCATGAACGTGGCTTGGCAAAGACAAGTGCAAGTCCCTGCCCCATGTAATGCACAACTGCACCCCTCTCTCCAGTAGGTGCCAACATTGCAGCAGGCTGTACTGACTTACTCTCCTCAGGATAGGTAAACTGGCATCAGCCATTCACTTCCACCTTCTCTTATCAGTTCTTTCAGTAGCTTTCACTGAAAAGTGCATTAAGAAAGCAAGAATTTCCAAGGCAAAGGTGTTTTCTAGCTCCTTTCTGGCCAAGGAAGGTTTTGTTTCTCACGCTCCTTCTGTTTCTCTAGATACTTCTATCCAGTCTTCACCACATTAGAATTTTCTCTGGTTGTCTACTCACTCAAGCTGACAGCTTAGTGTTGCAGTTCTACTGACAGCACTGCCATCTGTATTCTTTGGAAGGGTAGTTTCTAGCCTTTCCTCTTTGAAGCCTTTTTGAAGGGCACTTTCTCCTTAGTCTCACATTAGTCTGGTCCCTTTGTGGATCATTTACTTCATGCTGGTAAGAATTACCCTTCTCACTTTTGACTCAGCAGTGTCAGTAGAATTAAAATGTGGTCATAGAAAACCTTAATTCTTGGTTACTGTTTTTTCTCTCTCAAGGGACTCTCTGAGCTGTGAGCCCTGTCTGTCAAGCCACATTATCTAACATTTTCATTAAGGAGGGGATTTCATTGCATACACTTCCTTTTTGCCAAAAGTGGCCTTTGAAACTAAATCGAACCAATCCATTTATTTGAATGCATTCTTTATTTTAGTATTCCACTCGTGTGTCATCTTCACTTCACTGGCATTTGCTTACAGTCAGGTATTATATTGGAAAAAAAAAGTCCATCCTTAAAGACTCAGTTTTGATGTTCTTTACTGAGGGCATTAAAGTGAGAAAGTCACCAAGTAGTGGCTGTCTAGATGCTTTCTCATGGTATTTACACATGTAGAAAAACACGTCAGCCTACTCCAAAAACTTGTTCAACTAGAACTGTTATATCATTCGCTGCTTTTTCCTGAAATGCTAATTTTGGGCAATATTTGTGCAGCATCTACTTGAATATCTCTGCAAAGCACTGTAAGTTTGATGTTACTTTTAAATCTAGCTTTTAATTTAGGGTCACTTTTTTATCTAGTTAATATTCCGTTATAGCATTAACCAGGAATGCAAGTTGGAACTCGTGTTCTCTCAACTGTTTTAGCGTGATTGTAGAATTTCAAGATGTGAAAGTTATGAGCTCTTATCATAACACTTGATGGGTGAATAGAGCTTTGGCTGCAGGAACCATCACTTCCTTCATTCGCCTGTGTTGTGCTGAAGTTTTTTCTTAAGTGTTGCAACTTTTTGCTTGGTCTAGAACTGGAGATGCAGGAAAATCAGTGAACTGTGGGATATGGGTGGAGTTAGCCTGGAAAAGTTTTATGTGCCAAATAGTCCTAATTCCGATGGTTTAAGTCCTTTCATTTCTTGCAGCTAGCACTACACCCACAGAGCTAGAGTTAACTCTTTATTTGGTGCCTGTGTTTTAGTGGCAGCATAATTTGTTAGTGAATGAAACAATGAATTCTTGCTGAGTTTTAATATATATCATGATTAAGTTTAGTCACTGTGCAAGTATTTATTCCTTTTAGAATATAAAACTCTGGGTGTGGCTGGAATAGATCACCTTGTGATTAGTCCACTACCTTGGATTAGTCATTTAGTCAGCCAATAATATATATAAATAATTGGGTGCTAGCACCTTTCAGTGTTGGAAAAGTTAAAATTAGGCTGTGTCACTCAAGTTTGAGAGATACAGAGTATTGCCATTTTCGTCCGAGTTTCCAACAGCTGATTTTGTGATTTTGGTTGCATTTTGTTGTGTTTTACAGTTGTTTTTTTTCTTTTATCTGGTCATTTTTACCTGGGTGAAAATGATATGTTTGCCAATCAGAAAAACTAGTGCTGTTCCTAGTTACACTTCTGTATTATTTATTATTTGTTAACCTGGTAAATAAACTAGCCTTTTTCAGTGAAGAGCCAGGCCCGAGACAAACTGAACAGTTGCATTTTATGTATGGCGTGATGTATCAAACAATGGCGGATAGTTAAGGGTGTAAGTTGCACTTCACACATTTATATATCAAGACAGATTGTACATTAAGCAATACATTATAATGGAAGTCAAGAAGGAAACTTTCAGTAGTGTACTCTGAAATGTTTACAGTGAGTTTTGGAGGTAGAATATTTTGTTTAAATCAGTCATTATTCTTGATGTATTGACACGTGTAAGAACCTATAACAGTTTTATTTTTTTCTTAATGAAATTAAAATTTGCTCTTTCCTGATGTTTATTTAATAGGAAGCTGCTCCAGATGGCTAATGAAATATTAATGCTAGTGTAAAAATCAGCCTCCTAAGGGCTTGCAAGGGCTCTTTACTTATAGAACTTAAATAGGGTTTTGCAGTGTTTGAACAATCCAAACCTAAGAAAAATAGGAGAGAACAAAAAAGCTCTTTCCAATGCTTTCGAATTTGTTAGTCTTTTCAGTAATGTCTCTCTCAGGCACAAACCAAGCTTCAAATGTACCTTTTTTGTTGTACACAGTATCCCTTTCTGTCATTTTGGATGTGTATTCTGCATATTTTAACTTGAGTAATCTCTGCTACATTGTGCATGGGTCCCTTTCCCTTTCTGATGTTTTAGCTATCTGAAAAATAAATATAAACTAAATGTTTAAGGTATCTTCCTTTCTCATTATTCCTCCCATGTTTGGGCTTTGTCTCTTTGTTACTGTGATGATGGACAGGCTGTTTCTCATGTGAGCTTTCAGTAGAAAGATTCCTCCCAAAAACAGGCACATCATTTGAATATACTGTGTCAAGGAATTGCATAACATTCGTAAAAGCATTGTGTTTGTTGATGAGAGTTCTGCTGGATGCTACTTAAAAGTGTAGTGAAATGAGCACTATTTGCTAAGTGTTCTTCTGAACCATTTACTTTATCTTTCACTGTTTCTGTCAAACAGCACTCCTCTGCAGTGGGGTCACCATCGAGTCCCAAAAAAGAAAGTCAAATCTCACAGACATAGAAACCTAAAAACACCAACTGTTGATGTGAAGTTGTTTTATCTCGCCGTTCATTCTTTACTGATGGGATCGGCTCTGACTCGGCCAACTGCAAAAACACGAGGTCTTCAGCCAGCTCGAGGCCAACTCCCTATCCCATGATGCACCCTGATCTTCCCTCAGATCTCGTTTGCAGCTGCAACATGATCGGACGTTCACCAGCTCTGGCCAGTGAATAACTTTTCTTATTTCAGTATTATAGCTTTAGTTTTTCGTAAAAATTTGTAAATTAGCATTATAGTAGTTAGAAGTGTGTAGGCTTGTGCTTATAATTATATTGCATTAGATATTTAGTCTTTAAGGCCGTTTTTTGTGGTTAAGCCTTCTATAGATTCATAGATTCATAGATTAGTACTAGGCTAACTGGCCTTGCAAGCCATTTTGACATTGTGACAAACCCTGTACCTTGTATTCCAAAGACATGCACCTGGAGCATTTCTCCCCGGGCCTCCGCTGAAAACAGGACCTGTGGAACCTAGTCGGACTTTCCCGGTCAACAAATGAAAAATAAAAAAAATGATAAATAAAAATTGTGTCTGTAAGGCAAACACCTTAACCATTAGGCCACCCACCATCATCCCTATCTCTCTTAGTGTGTTTAAGAGGAATTTTGTGGCCGCGTTTTTCTTTTAGGCCCGTTAATTCTTCTTTCTGTTAGTTTAAAGTGTATGTTAGCTCTTTAGTAGAGCGTATAGATAGATATTGTAGCATAATTAGTGTGTTTAATAGTGTTAGCCCGTACTTTTTCATAGGGCATAGAGGTTCTTCTCTACTAGAGTGTGTGTTTAGCCCTTTCTTTTTTACAGGGCTTATACTTACATTTCTTCCTATTTACTAATGTAGTGGCCATTTTTTTAGGCCATTAAGTATTTCTTATTAGTGTTAGTGTGGTGTGTTAGAGTGCCATTGCAGCCCTTCTTTTTACATAGGGCCTATAAATAATTTCTGTGTTTTTGATTAGTTTAAACCCGTCTTACAAGGCTTAAATAGTTGTTGTTATGTGAATTGCTTGGAAGATGCCACAGCAGGAGAAAGAGAAATCCAAGTCTGGCTTTAAGAAGTGCCATAGTTGCGGGCAAAAGATGCCCATAACAGATGGACATATTGAATGTGTGTACTGCTTGGGTGAGGTTCACCTGCAAGAAAGCTGCTATATATGCCACTACTTCAGCTCAAGAGTGTTGGATGAGAGGAAGAGAAAGTTGATGGATAAAGGTCTACTTAAATCATCTTTTCAGGAATCCTTGGATAAGCCAGACAAACACTTAAAGAAGACAGAGCCATCAAAATCTCCATCTACATCAAAGTCAGCTTCCAGTAAAGCATCAACATTGGTTCCACAGCCTTCGGAACCGACTGCCGTTATGGTTGGGAGCCGGTCTCTGACCTTGGAGATGGTATCTCCAACCTTAAAGTCTCCTATATTACAATCTGTGGCCTTGTCACATTCCTCATGGGCCTCAAGTAGACTGATCTGGATGTGGACCGTGTGGTGAAAACGCTCATACAGATACCAGCGCTAGCAAAAATTTTATCGGCATCGACCCAGGGGGCTTCGGAGCCAATCTTAGTTCCTCCTACATCTTCTGTTCCTCCTCTGACTTGCATGGACGTTTTGGAACCGGAGAGTGCAGAACTGATGATTGTGGACCCTTTGGGTCCTACAACTTCTATAGGTTTATCAGCCCCGACTGCTCAGATACCCCCGGCGCTGACTGAGGAATCTCGGGGCTGATACTCACAGGTCAGGTCCGGGAAGGATAGTCAGACCGACTTGTCAGTGCCAGCTTTACCTCTCGAAGCCTCTGCTCGGGTGAGCTAGGCCCCGACCTCTGGCTCAGAGCTCTCTGTACTGGCGCAGATGATTTCCATCGGATCTTCGGATCCGATGGATTCTTCTTGTTGGGACTGAGGGGCCTTCAAAGCTATGAGAAGGGCTTTGTCCACCCTGACAACCAGTCCATCAGTTCGAGCAGCTCCATTCCTGAAAGCACCAGTGTCTGCTTCTTCTTCACATGCTCCTTTGAAGCGTAGAGATCCTGAGCCTCAGGAAGCTCCAATGGGTGAGCCATGTTCTTCCGTGACCTCTCCAGAAGCCCCGCACTGAAGAAGTGCCTAAGAAGAGACTCTACAAAAGGAAACTTTTGGACTCCCCACAGGAGTCCGTCACTTTGGATACTGACTTAGATGAGTCAGAATGGTCCCCACGCTCCCCCTTAGAATATATCTCCTTTGCAGATATCTTACAGATTCTTAAGCAGAGGGGTGGCTGAAAATCCCTTAACCCTTCTGATGATGAGTCAGTTCTCCTGAAGGCTTTCAGATCTCAACCCTCCACCTCTTGGGTGTCTCCACCCTTCGATGAGTTGCTGGAATTACTCACTTGAAGGGCGTGGGAGTCCCCAGACACCAAGGAGCCCGTCCCTAGGAGGCTTGACAAATTTATTGCAAGCCCACAAGACAGACTTTACCTTACCAAAGGAGTACCAGTTGATGCCGCCACCAAGAAGGAATTATCGGAGACTTCTTCTTCTGTTCATCCTCCTAATAGAGAATCTAGGATTATGGACAGATACGGGAAGCATACATTCAGTTCAGTGGCCTTTTTCCTTTGATCGCTGAACTACTTCACACATTTTACCAGATTGCAAAGGGATCTCCTGAATGAGCTTGGAGATGCCCTACAGGGTTCAGTAGCTGCGGGAGTTTCGGGCAAAGTAACTTCCCAGCTCTCCACTCTTAATTCGATAGTGAACTCTTCCGTGCATCTGTTGTCTTATGCAGCTGATGGTACGAGCAGGGTAGTGGGTACAGAAATCGCTCTCAGGAAACATTCCTGGATGCTCTTATGTTCCTTTGCTGAGCCCTTTAAGTCTTCCTTCATTAACACCCCCTTTGACGGTTCATCCTTTTTCGGACCTAAGGTTATGGAAACTCTTACCAGGAGTGAGAAAGATGGAAAGACCTTGTCTGCTGTCAGTGTACATTTTTCTACCCCGAACAGACTTTACCTCAAAGGGAGGGGAGGTGGAAAGATATGGTTCCAGAAGTCTCAAGGATCTTATCAAAACACTTGTGGTGACACCCCCTCTAGAGGCAGAAGTGGGGGTAATAATGGAAGATGCCATCCACGTGGCAGAGGGGGTCCGTAGAACCAGGGCGACAGAGAGCAGTTCTTTGGCAAGCCCTATCAGCACTCCTGAGAGGAGGCCAGACTATCCATCTCTGGAGGCAGTCGGGGGACGCCTATCTTTGTACCTAGATGCCTGGCTAAAAATAACAAAAGACAGCTTTGTACAAAGCATAATATCCAGAGGATACTCTATTCCCTTTGCCACCCACCCCCTCTAATAAAGAAAATCCCAGATGTTCCACCCAGTCACAGGGACCTAGCAGCCTTAGAGGTCCAAAGGTTGCTGGACAAAAGTGTCATCCAGCCAGTCCTAGCAGACCAAAGAGGATCCGGAACTTACTCAAGGTTCTTTTTAGTTTTAAAGAAAACAGGGGACTGGAGACTTATTCTGGACCTAAGCAGACTAAACAAGTCAGTGAAAAAGACGAAGTTCCAGATGGTCACACTTCAGTCAATACTTCCCTTTTTGGGGAAAGACAATTGGATGTGCTGTATAGATCTTCAGGATGCGTATACCACATAAAAATGGACAGACCATCCGGGGATCATCTACGCTTCCGGCTGGGAGCCAGCCATTATCAATTTCGTGCTCTGCCCTTTGGTCTCACTACAGCCCCCAGAGTGTTCACCAAATGTATGGCAGTAGTCACCGCTCACCTGAGATGGTTGGGATTCCAGGAGTTTCCATATCTAGACGACTGGCTCCTCACTGCCACCTCCAAGCATCAACTCATTCATGCGAGGGACACAACCTTACAACTGTGCAATCAATTAGGGATTACCATCAACTCAGAAAAATCTGCCTTATCGCCATTGCAACAGACCGTCTTCATAGGAGCAAAACTAAACACAGTTTCTATGACACTAAGTCTGCCTCCAGAAAGAATTTCTTTTTTACGAGAACAAGTATCAGATTTGCTTCCGAGAAAAAAAGCCCCACTTTCAATGGTACTCAAATTGCTATGATTGATGGCAGCAGCAATCATTGCCATTCCCCTTGCACAAATGCATATGCAAATTCTTCAATGGCCCTTTCAGGAACTTCCAATGTCACATCAAATTGTTATAACGAATGCGTGGAAGAAGGATCTTCCATGGTGGCTGATGTCTCATCATGTATCTCAGGGATGTCCAATCGTTCTACCCAATCCCATAGCCACGGTGACCACGGATGCTTCCTTGTTTGGGTGGTGGGGGGGTCATTTTCAGGGAAGAACAGCCCAAGGCACGTGGAAGAAACATGAGGCTCATCTGCATATAAATGCCCTGGAGATGAGAGCGGTACTTCTAGTGTTGCAGTCCTTTCAAGACTCGCTACCTCTGGGGACATTTGCAATTCAGAAGGACAACATGTCAGTGGTCTTGTACATCAACAAACAAGGAGGAACCAAATCTTACCCCCTGTGTCAGGAGGCCATGATGGTATGGCAGTGGGCAGTTTCCTCCCAGTGCTTTCTGATAGCAACGCACATCCCAGTGAAATCCAATGTGATAGCAGACAAGCTGAGCAGGGCAATTTTAATGTCTCATGAGTGGTCCCTAAAGCAACAAATAGGTGGGGCCAGCCTTGCTGCAATCTTTTTGCATCCCCAACAAACACGAAATGCAGCAGCTACTTTGCCCTCATCCCCAGCCGGAGGAAGCCCCAAGGGATGCATGCACTGGTTCACAATTTCCCCTGGGTCTCCTTTATGCATTTCCCCCCTTCCCTCTGATTCCCAAGGTATTACAGAAAGCAAAACCACTGGGAACTACCATGATACTAATAGCCTCTTACTGGCAAATTTGGTTTCCCTTCCTCCAGCCTCATCTTTTGGAAGAACCCTGGATCCTGGACCAAGTTCTGGATCTGTTGACCCATTCATCGGGGGCTCTTCATCCTTCTCTTCATTCACTCAAACTGTCAGCTTGGCTGCTCCAATTCCCACAATAGCCAGGATTTACAACCTCTCAGCTGAGGCCCAACATATTATAACAACCTGTCATAAATCATCTACCAGGAAGTTATATATCAGCAAATGGAAGAGATTTTCTTTATGGGCCGCGCATAATGTTTTTTCCTTACCTAGCTCCGATCCCATCTTTATTGGAATTCGTAACTAAACTTTTCAACGAAGGAGTGGCTGCAGCTACCATTAGAGTTCAGTTAGCAGCGATATCAAATTTTCATTTTGGTTTCCAAGGCTCTAATGTCATGTTGCATCAACTTGCTAAAGCCTTTCTTAAAGGTGCCATTCATTTGAGGCCACCAGTCAGAGCTCCAGTCATGCCATGGAATCTAAATTTTGCTCTATCCAGTATCATACTACCCCCTTTCGAACCAGCCTTGTCCTGTTCTTTGAAATTCCTTTCATGGAAAACTATTTTCCTGATAGCCATTACTTCTGCTCGGCAGATTTCTGAGCTGCAAGCCCTATTCATCAAACCTCCGTATCTGATTTTCCATAATGACAGAGATTTGTTCAGAACTAATCCACCCTTTTTACCAAAAGTTTGTTCAGAGGCAAATTTTAACCAATCTGTTGAGTTGCCAGTTTTCTTTCCCCAGTACACAAATAGGATGGAACACATGCTGCACAAACTTGATGTACGTAGACAACTACGATTTTATTTAGACAGAACAAAATAATTCAGGTCAATGGATCAGCTATTTGTTTCCTTTTCAGACTCAAAGAAGGGTGCCTCAGTGACAAAAGTAACCTTATCAAGGTGGCTATCAGATTGCATTCCCTTCATTTACAATTCACAAAAATGCCCCTTTGCAACAAAAAGTAAAGGCCCACTCTACTAGAGCTATCTCAACCTCCTTGGCCTTTTCTGCGAGGTTACCATTAGACTCTATTTTTGCAGCAGCTACCTGGTCAACACCTCATACCTTTATCACACATTACAAAGTAGACAAGGCCTCCAGGGACAGGGCCTCCTTTGGTTCCACATTTCTGAGGAATATACTCCTGTGAGAAACCTGAGGAGATGGTGCTCAGGACGTTATCCATCAGTAAAGAATGAACGGTGAGATAGAACAACTTCAAATAAAGAAGTTATGTACTCACCATAACGTTCCATGTGAGTTCTTCATCTCACCTTCATTCTTACGTCCCACCCTCCAACCCTTGTCCAGTCTACTTGAGGTCCTTATAGAGTGCTTTATCTCTTATCCAACTCTCTGAGTGGCATATTTATACTACTAAGTAGTCACGCAGCAAACAAGATCTGAGGGAAGATCAGGGTGCATCATGGGATAGGGAGTTGGCCTCAAGCTGGTTGAAGACCTCGGGCTTTTGCAGTTGGCTGCGTCACCGAACCCATCAGTAAAGAATAAAGGCAAGATGAACAACTCACATGGAACGTTATGGTGAGTACATAACTTCTTTTTTCTGAACACAGTTATGAAGGAGTCAATACAGAAGCTATGCAGTATTCTACTGTGGCTGAAACCAAAGGTATAACTGACATTTCTTGCCCTGGGTCAGACAGTGAGGCTCCTCTTGTTCACCAATCCTCATGGTCACTTATGCCCAGTGCTGCTATCTGCCATGGGATGGTTGCTATAAATTGCAACTGGCTGGCCGAGCCATCCTTGTGGGCTAAAGGAAGCTGCTATTTTGCCCAGTCGTCTGCTTCATCTTTTGGAGATAGGGATTTCAGGATTATTTTTTCCCCAAGTCCTAAGATGCCTTAAAATTCCTGACTGGCACAACGGTTTTTGGTACTGGTTCAGATTATCCCATTTTTGATCTTATTTGGGTGGCCACCACACAGCAAGAGGTCCTCTAGTTCGATTCTCGGCTGGAACACCTTCTGTGCGGAGTCTACATGTCCTACTTGCAGTCGAGTGAGTTTTAAGGACATGCAGGTAGGTGCGTGTGTATGTGTGTGCCTTCTGTGAAGGTTGGGTGCCGGGCTTGCAACTTGACACTGTAAAAACACCACTGCCAATCAATCTGTGGACCAGTGATCCGCTCTGGCGACCCCTAACCGGGAAAAGCTGAAAGACATTGCTTTTTTTATCTTATTTGGTATCAGTCCCAATGTGAGGGCCAATTGTGTTGCATGAGTCAGTGATAGTTTTTTTGGCACTGCTTGATTTATTGACATTGATGTTGCCATCCTTATTAGTACTGACATCAGTGATGTTCACAGCCTGTCTCTGTGGTGCAGAGGAATGGAGCCCTGACTAAGACGTAGGTTACTGGGTATCAGTTAGCATCCCTGTCACTGGATGAGACAGGCATGGCACAGCAGAATTCTCAGTGACGGTCTGGAAGACAGCCTAATAAGGTCAGTTCCAGAAAGGTCCCAGATCCAAAGGCAAGGAGTCATAATAATCTTCTGGCATGAATGTCTCACCTCCTCTGGGTGGGCAGCAGCAAGAGCTTTGAGGTCTTGCCTAGATATTCCTCTCCAAAAACAATTGAGGTCCTTCTCTCCCTCTACCTGTCATCTTTGCAGTTCGTAACCAATGACAGGGGGGTTAGGATTGTCATCTCCAGAGAATGTAGAAAATTCCATTTTGACCCAGCCAACCCAAATATCCTTTCCTTGGAGAAATTTCCCACCCCTTCAAACAACTGTTTTCTGGAAGGAAGCCTCTTAACCACCACCAAAAAAGTCATCACAGAGATCCTGCCTGACCAGAGTGGATCAGGATTTTTTTCTAATTTCTTTTTAATTCTAAATGAAACCAAGGCTTTCAGGCTATTTCTAGAACTGTTATGCAGTTTTATTCCTAAGGAAGTCGTTCTTCTTGTCAGAATGGAATCTTTCTTTCCTTGCTTATCATAAAGAGATTGGATGTCCTCTTTGGATTTCCAGGCTGCCTCTGTCTGTATCAGTATCCAGAAAAAATCCAAGAGGTATCATTGTTTCTTCATATGGGCCTTTCCATTTGGCCTTATCTTTGCTCAGGCATGTTTACTAAGTGCACATTTATAGTTTCAGCCCATCCAAAGTTGCAGGGAGCAAAGTGTCCCCATATTAAATGACTGACTCCTAGCTGCACCTGTTTTTCTGACCTTAATTGAAGCAAGGTGGTCTCTCGTCTCACTGTTCCATTTTCTTGGCATCATGGTGAACCTTGCAGAGTAATGATTGAGTATCTCCTAGCTGCTTATTTTCATCTGCTGCAGAGTGCATACATTCTCTGCAGTTAAGTTCCCTTTAATCTTGCACTCTCAGAATATTAACTTTCTTGGTGGCATCTGTCTTCTTGGTACCCCATGCCCATAACAATTTGACATTGTGAGGACAATGGTTGCAAGTTTATGATATAATGTCTTGTTACATTTGGATTTTCATGGTGTACAAGAGAGACTTGCAGTGGTGGATGCGTCTCCTGAAATTTACCAAGGGGAGTCTCTTTCTGTGACCCAAATCCTTGGCAGCAATTACTAAGGATGCTTCACCCTTAGGTTGGAATGGTATTATAGCAGGCAGTGGTTTAAGGCATTTAGATATCTTCCAAGATTGCACCGCATATCCGTATTTTGGAGGTAAGGACAATTCTTCTGAACCTCCAAGCTTTCCATGACTCTTCTTTCCCAAGGTGTGATTGCCACTCACTCTGACAATGTCACTGTGGTTTGGTACATCAGCAAACAAGGAGGAACCTGGTTCTTTCCCTTATGTCAAGACATAGTGAGAGTATGGGGATGGTCTATTTGGTCAGATTGCTTTCTGGAAGCCAGCCATATTCTAGGGAGGCCTGTTCTGTAGTGGACAAGCTCGGGCATTGCCTGTTAATGTCTAGTGAGTGGAAACTCAGTCATTCAGCAGCCAAGAAATTGTTCTGAAAATGGGGCAAGCCTTGTTGTGACCTGCTGTTTTCTTGATCAACACCACATATAACATCTTCTTGTCCTTCATCTCTTCAGTAATGGGGCACCTCAGGGATGCTTTAGTCTAGAAATGACCTCTGGATTTCTCTACATTTTTGCTATATTTTCTCTAATAATGAGGCTTATCCAGAAAACAAAACTGTACAAAATCAGAGTCATTCGTGCAACTTCATAATGACTTTGACAGATTTGATTCACTCTTCTGCCTCACCTTGTGTAGTAGCTCTTATGTCTACATCTGTCAAAGTTGTTGTGACCTCAACTATTGGCAGGTCTCACCCAGGTATGCATTAACTCAGGTTAACTGCCTGGCTTTTTAAGTTCCAGCAGTAGTCAGTGACTTTTTTTTCTCCTCATGATACCTAACAATTATAAAACTTATAGGGATACATGGACCCTGCTTTTTAGGGCCACAGATCATGCACTGGACTCACCCATACTTGATTATCTTGTTCAAAATTTTGATTCTGAACAAATTTTTCCATCAAAGTGCACCTAGAAAGCCAGATTCACTTTTTGTGAAGGTGCCGAATCCTCTGACTTTGTTCAGTGTTTGCATTGCCTTTTTAAATGGTATGTTCTTAATCAAACCTCCCTTGTGGGATCCAGTGCCACCTTGAGGCTTATGCTTCATGTTGTAGAAGCTGACCTTGCCTCCCTTTGAACTTGCAGCTTCTGAAAATTTGAAGTGCCTGAAAAGTTTTTTTTTTCTGGTAGCTGTTACTTTTACCAGGATAAATTTTGAGATGCATACTTTTTCAGCTGTGTTTCTATATCTGGTGTTTCACAGAGATAAGGTAACTGACTCCATTGACTCTTTCTTTATGCCAAAAGTTGTACATGAAACTAATTATGTTTTTTTTTTTCCTGCAGTACTGTAACCAGGGAGAACTGGGTCTATTAGTTGATGCTCTATGTTAACAAGACAAACCCTGTCTGCAGGGATAATCTACTGTTTGCTACTTTGTCTAGAAGAAAAATTGGTCTGAAATTTAAGAAACTACCATTGGCAAATTGTTGTCTGACTGTATACACTTCTGTTTAAGAAGAGCAGTGTCTTAATTCAGGTCTATGTTAGATATTTGAACGCTTAAATGTTAGAATCTCTAAACGTCGACCTTTAGAGATCGAATATTTAAGTATTTGAATTTTAATACAAATTAAAAAAAAAACAAACTGAAAAAAAAAATCTAAAGTATGTAAGCAGGGGGGCAAGCCCCCCTGCATCCCCACACCCCTGCTACTTAAATATACCAACTTTGAGATTGCGCTACAGTGTAGGGAATGGGAAATTTTCTGTTCCTGCATTGTAGTGCACTGAAGTGCGGTCTCGGAGTTGGTATATTTAAGTAGCGGGTGAGTAGGGGCTTGCCCCTGCCTAAACTCTTTTCTTTTTTTTTTAATATTATTTCTATTACTATTCGAACATTTAAATGTTCAATCTCTAAAGGTTGACCTTTAAAGATTCGAACATTTAAGCGTTCGAATATCTAACATAGACTCCTTAATTCCATGTCGAAGGCTTATTCTGCTAGAGCACACTTGTTACATCTGCAGGCTTTTCCAGAAGCACAGCTCTTAATAATATGTTTACAGTAGCTGTGTGGTCTACTTTCAGCACATTTACGAGGCAGTGTAATATGGATGTGATGTCCAGGTCTAGGCCTTATTGTAGGAGCACTGTAATATAGACAACTGCCTGGATGGTTTGCTTGAGACTCTGTTCTGCTGTTAGATAGGACAGACATACTTGTGCCAGACACAAAAGTAAGTACTTAACATAATGATAAATATGGAAGAGCAGGTTCATCCTCTCTAAGTCAGCTACCCACCTTTCCCCTTCTCTTCTCTTGGTCTTGATTCTGTAGTTCTCCGAATTTTATTCATTTATTGATTTTGTTTTTGTTTCCTGGGATTGTCATGCTGGATTGCAGGAATCCCTTTCAGTAGAGACTTGGGAAGAAAAGCTGCAGACATTTGACATTTCAGAAGAAAAGCTCTAGACATTTAACATTGTACATGTGGAAGCATTAAAGGAAACTATAATAGTTCTTATACAGTGACATGAAAAAAGCAATTCTAGAAGAATACAACAGTAAAAGTTTTACATAAAGCTTACAGTATGCACTCTGAGTTTAAGTTTTGACATAACAAGCGTATAATGCTACATGAATAAGAATGTAACAGCAATTAAAAGTATAGGATGAAGAGAAAAAAAAGAAAAAAATATATAGAAAAATGAGGGTGAGCTAGAGGGTGACAGATAGTAGACACAGGCTGGTAGAGGCAATGCAGTAGGAGTGTAGGAATGAAAAAGTATTAATGTGAGATTGATAGGAGGATTTCTTGAGAGAGGGGGAGATGGAGTAGGAGAGGATATAAAAGGAGAAGATATGAGTAGAGAGGGAGGAAAAAAGGGAAAGGTGTGAATGAAGAGAGCCTAGCTTCTTTAGGGGTAAAGAAGGGATAACATAGTGAGATATAAGAAGGTATGTTTGTGTAAAGACACATATGAGGGGCAGTGGTGAGAGATGTCAGATGGATAAGCAATTGAGAGGTAACAGGTGGAAAAATAGCACTTAGGGCATATTAGTTTAGGAGTATACAGGAACATAACAGATTGTCCACTAGGTGTATCTTTAACTGAGCTTTGAAACTTCATTTTGTATTGTTTTCAGTGAGTACTCATAAGTTTGCACTTTTTTGTGACACTATTAAAATATTGGAGTTGCCAGAATTATTATGATACTTTGATATTGTCAGGAGGGATTTGTCTTCAGATTGTAGGTGTCTGTCAGGGGAATAAAGTTAAGTAGTGTTTTTTAGACTTGGGCAGTTGTCTGGCTTGTAAATGAGCTCATGATTTGTAGTGAGTTGAAATAGTAGCATGTAGTGACGAAGTACTAAGCCTTTCAGTTCCTTGAGATATAAGCAGTGCTGAGTTCTGCTGCAAATGTAGCAGTTTTATTTTAACTGCCCTAGTTTGCATAACTGAGTGACTTGAAGGTTCTTGAATAGTGGGCAGCATACAGAAGAGTAGGTAGCAGGAAGGTTGAAACAGTGTCTTTATTTGCTAGCTCACTGAGATAGTCTTTGGCTGTGTATGAGAATCCTAGTTTTTGGTTAGTTTCTTTTACAAACTTACACATTTACAAACTTACAAACTACCCCCTTCTTTCCTATCCCCTCTTCACCCCACCATCACCCCTTAACAAATATCATAACTCTGCCACATCTCATTTCCACACTATATCTTCCTCCCTAGTGCTTCCAAACCCACTTCTCTGCTTTAAACTAAAACTCCTATCCTCCTCAATGAAACGTCATATTCCCAAAGCACTATTGTACCTCCCACCAAACTCTAGGAGCAAATCCAAACCACTGCTCTCATTCCCATTTAACTGCCTATGCCTAGCAGGAGACATACACCCCAACCCAGGACCTAGTACCAGCAGCAATCCATCCCCCCCCCCATTACCACCCATACTACCAACCCTAAATACCTCAAGGTCTTGACCATCAATACCCAGAGTCTAAGAAACAAATTAGCCCACTTCCACTTTTGGCTATCCCATACCCAACCTGACATAGCAGCTGTCGCTGAGACATGGCTAAAACCCAACATTTCAGACTCTGAAATACTACCCCCTGGGTTTCAAGTACTTAGACAAGACTGCCTAAAAAAAGAAGGGTGGAGGAGTAGCCTTAATCTACTCTAGCCTACTCTCCATCACTCCCTACCAAAATCCTATTCCACAGTTCAATAACGCTGAACTAGTCATAGGAAATCTCAAACTAAATAACCAGAAAAGCATTTGTGTTATAGCCTTCTATATCCCCCCTGGAAACAATATTAACACACTTGAGGAAATTCTTCTATGGGCCTCATATAATATCAAGCTTGAGACATATATCCTAGGAGATGTGAACATTGACTGGAACAGCATTACTGCCAATAACCCCACCATTTCAGTCAATCTATGTAATTTCACTCAACTCACAAATGCTATAACCAGACCTAATAAAAATAATCCCCCAGGCTCCATACTGGACTGGATCCTTGTCTCCCACCCAAACGAAATCTCCCACACTGGCACCTTACCAGACTCTATCAGTGATCACTTACCAGCCTTCATCCATAGAGCAACCCCCTCCTCTCCTCATCTACACCAGTATATCCATACTCGGAATCTCAACAACTTTAACCCTGCAACCTTTTCCAATTCTTTCAAGCTGATAAATTGGGACACTCTAAAAACTCTACCTCTGGACAGTGCTGTCAAATTCTTCAACTCAACCTTCTTAGATGCTCTTAACTCCCAAGCCCCTCCAAGAATAAAACGTATAAAAACCAATTCCGCCCCTTGGCTTAGTAAAGATACCAAAACATTCATGCAACAAAGGGACAAGACCTGGAAACTCTACCATCGTAATATGCACCCTGACACCCTTCTTAAATATAAAAACTCTGCAACTTAGCCAAAAACCGTATCATACAAGACAAAAAAGCATACTATATCAAACTCCAGTCTAACCACTCCTCTAAGCCCAAACAATTCTGGAAATCCATCAACTCACTTCTCAACCCAGGCACCAAAAACAACCCTTGCCCTGACACAAGTAAATCTGACCCAGAAATAGCTACTCTGTTCAACTCCTTCTTTACTAACTCTGTAGCAGAACTCACTAAAACATTCCCAAACAACACCACCTCCCCCCAAATCAAACCCTCTGCCTAAACTTCCACCCCAAACTCACATCCCATATTCCACCTCAAACCCATACCCACCTCATATATAAAAAACTTCTCTCTAAGCTTAAGCCTTACTCCAATGCCCCTGAGAATATCCCATAACTCTTTTTAAGAATTGCAGCAGACAGCATTGCCATCCCCATTAGCATAGTAGATTTCATCAACAGATCCATACAGGAATCATTTGTCCCCAAACTGTGGCATGCAGCCTTTGTCCTACCCCCTCTATAAAGGATGCAAAAATAATAACATCTCCAACTTCCGACCCATAGCGATTCTCTCCCCTATTTCAAAAATTCTTAAGAAATGCATCCACCTCCAGTTTATGCCATTCATTACACATAACCAACTCCTCACCCCAACACAACATGGGTTCCGTCCTGGCCATAACACAGTAACAGGTCTTCTCTCTTTTCTAGACATCGTAAACCGTGCCCGTGACTCTGGAGAACTTGTATCCACAGTCCTCCTTGACCTCTCCAAGGCTTTCGACACAATTTCCCATACCCACCTTCTTCACCACCTTTCCATTCTTAACCTCTCACAAAACACCATTACCTGGTTCAGCAGCTACCTCTCTGACAGATCTCAGGCAGTAAAATGAAAGACTGACACCTCAGCCTTCCTTCACACCTCAACCGGGGTACCCCAGGGATCCATTCTTGGCCCTATGCTCTTCAATATCTTCATTAATGATTTCCATGCAGCCATTCCTAACACTAAAATAGTACAGTATGCAGATGACTCAACTTTAGTTTGCTCTGCATCAAACCTCTCTGAGCTCCAAACAAAAACTCAAACTGCCTTCTCAACTACTGAGAACTGGATGCTCCAAAATCACCACTCTTTGAATGCCAACAAATCAAAGATCCATCTATTCTCTCTCTCAAAATCTATCCACCTAGACAAAACCTCTTTCAAGATTACAAGCCTTGCCAACTCCACTATAGAAGTTGTTCCTTTTGCTAAACTTCTTGGAGTTACTATTGACGAACACCTAAAATTTGATACCCATATTCAGCTAAATATAAAGAAAACCCATCAGAAACTTGGCATGGTGTACAGAAACTCCCACTTCCTCTCCCCCTCAACAAGACAGACCCTCGCCACTACCTTCTTACTACCTTCACTAATGTATGGTGCTCCCCTACTAACCAGCATATCTTCCTCCATCTCTTCTAAACTAGAATCCTGTTACAGTAAAATCTCAAAGTTTGCCACCACTTCCAAATACTCCACTCACCACTGTAAACCTCTCCACCAGCTGCAATGGCTAGAACTCCCAAACTGCCTTGACTACCTCTAACTCATCACCACTCACAAGCTTATTTTCAAACCAACTATATGCCCAGCACTAACAAACATCTTAACATTATACACCCCAAACAGAACTCTAAGATCTACCCACCAAAATCTAATCTCTGTTTATAAACCAAACCGTCCCACTGGCCAGTTTCTCCTATCCTTTTCCGTCTCCAAAACATGGAATTCTCTCTCTCCATCTTTAAGAATTTCTGAGAATTCTGAACACTTCAAAACCCAGCTACATTCTTATGTCTCCAAAAAATGGAAATGCAGTTGCACTCCACCTACGTAACCTGCTTAATACATAAATACTTTATAACACACACAGTTTGTTCTTCCTTACACACTACTGATTAACCCTTTGTACTGCCTTCATGCTAATGCTACCCCTATACCACTCTCAGAGGATTTAAACCTCTGTATTAATTTAACTTATGCTAATATTCATGCGTAAAGAACTCATGTATGCTAATGTTACTTCTATATCATTCTCAGATGATTTAAACCTCTGTATTAATTTAACCTTGTACTACTGTTCTCAACCACTAAACATGTAAATGTGCTTTACATCCTTCTCCAAGCTGCTGTTTAACTTTTGTTTAGTTTTTGCTATTTTGTCTGTAAAATTTGCTTAGTTTGTTTCTGTTTCAACTATGTATTGTACTTCATATTATGGAGCTTATACTATGTATTATTGGAGCTGTTCTCCTCGGGCCTCCGCTGAAAACGGGCTCTTTGAGCCCAGTGGACCTCCCCGGTCATCAAACTGGAAATAAATAAATAAATAAATAAAAATACATTTTGTTTTGCTGCATCAGCTATGTGTAGGTCCGATTTCAGTTGGTCATCAATAATGATACTGAGTAATTTAGCATGATTTACCTGTTCAATAATGGTATTATTGGTGGCGGTTAAGTTGAAAGATAATTCTTGGTTTAAGCATTGTTTGGGGTAAATACTATTAATTTAGTTTTAGCCTGAATTGAGGGGTACCCTCAGTGGGCAAGGGAGACCCACTCTTGTTGGTCCTGGGAGAGGGGGCTGGGAAGGCTTCCCTGTTTAGTCAGAATGTTGTGCCCATCCCTGGGAAAGCTGCTGCTGTTGCCATTAATAACACTGTTGGACCCACTTTTCCTGTCAAAAAGAAACAGAAAACTAAAACATGTATCTACTCCTCCTCAAATTTCCTTAGGAGTAGTTTATCTAGCCTGGCTCAGGGTTTAACTCAGGCTGTTAATCATTTTATAAGGTGGCTTCTGGTAAAAGAAAGAGGGCTACCTCTTTTCCTGAAGAGAGTCAAACTTCTGAATCTAGACAGGAAGATGAAGGGACTGATACAGGTTTTTCTCCTTAGTTTTGTGATTCACTCAGAGAAGCGCTCAGTTTCTGATACTACCTGTGGGGGATTTCTCTTTCTATAAGACTATTTCCAGAATGGGCCAGTGATTTCAGTGGAAGAGCACTGAGGTTTCTCAGTCTCTCACAAGTACTATGAGCTGTTACAGAAGGAGTTTCCAGAACTTCCACCAATTCCCCTAATTCTGTCATCTCTGGAGGATGTGTGTGTGCTACTGCCTGCAATTTTCCTGATAGCCTGCTGCTCCTAAAAAGGCAGATAGAATGTATAAAGTTCCTTGGTCTTTTAAGTTTTTATACACTCAAAACCTGACACAGCAGATATAGCTTTAGTTAATTCTACTGCTACTAAACATTTGGTTAATTCCAATCCTATTTTTTCTGACAAGGATAGGAAAATTATTGATAAGTATGCGCGGTGGTGGTGCTGCGGTAGCATTGTCGCCTCACAGTAAGACGCTGTCTGGTTCAATTCTCAGCTAGAGTGTCTTCTGCATGGAGACATGTGTGAATGGGCGTACCTTCATTGAAGGTTGTGCGTCAGGCTTGGCAAGCCGGTACGTAAAAATAAACTGCCAATCATTAGCGGACCGGAGTTCCGCTGTGGCGACCCCTAACCGGGAAAAGCCAAAAGACACAAACAAAATGAGAAAAAAGTATATGCTTCTGTAACTTTGATTTTCAGAATTTTGAATTGTCAGGCTGATATTTTAAAATAAGTTTATTCTGACTAATTGTGAAAGTATTAGGAATATTTTGTCTGCAGGTTCTTCCTTCTTGTGAGGAAAAAAATCTGATTTAAATAATTTTGCTTCTTCAATTGTACAGGCCACTGCTCATTGTTTACAGTGTTTGTATGACTCCTTTGATACTTCTTCCAGGGCTGTGGCCACTGGTACTGTTTTGAGGAGGTTTGCTGGGCTGCATTCTCAGCACCTCCGAGATGATGTGAAAAATGAGATTTTAAATTCTCCTTTGGCTAGAGATTCAGGTTTTGTTTCATCTGCTGTAGAGGTTATCAGAAAGTGTGATGAAAGGGGTAAGTTGATACAGGGAATGCTTTTTCAGCCCTCCTTTTCCAAATTTTCTAAGAAATTCTATAACCTCTCATTCAATTTTGGAAAAAAAAAAAACAGTCTTAATAAAATGCTGGTAAACCAACATTTAAGAAGAAATGCTGGGGGTTCCAAAAAGAATTCAGGATAGACTAACAAGTCAAAATGACAATTTAAGGGACCTTCACCCCCCCACCATCTTGGAAGTCCATTTTTCCTTCCAGAAAGTCTGAATCTCCATTTTTCTCTTTGGCAACAGATCGTTTCAGACAAATGGGTTCTGAAAATTATTTATTGAGGTTACAGATGGCAGTGGGAGGAAATCCCTCCTTTTCAGGGGTAATTCTTCATCCACTATACCAGACATATATTTCCCCCTGTCATTCAACACATGCTGTCTTAAGGAGTGATAAAACTAGTTCCTCCTTCCTAGCTTGAGAAAGGTTTTTATTCAAGGATGTTAGTGCCAAAGAAGGAAAATGCTTGGAGACCAGTTCTGGGTATTTCTTTTCTAAACCTGTTTGTGACAGTGCCCGTGTTCAGATTGATGTCACTTCACAACCTTTTACTTCTTTCTCATTCAAGTTTCCTGGTAACACTAGTTTTAAAAGATGCTTATAATCACATCCCTATTCATCCAGATTTCAGGTGTTTCTTAAGTTTCTTTGTGTCTGGATCACATTATCAGTTTTCTGTCTTACCATTTGGACTATTCACTCAGTGCACCAAGATTGTTCAGAAAGTCTTGCTGCTGTTATAGCTCATTGCTGGCTACAGACTAACCACTTTTTCCCTTATTTAGACAACTTGCTTATCTTTAAAGAGTCTTTTTTAAAGTGTCAGGTCTGAAGGGCTTGGCCCAAGCCTGTCTTTTTAGTCTGCTCAGCTTTGACTGCTTAACGGTTTGGGCATGTGGAAGGTGCACTGAAGCTTTGGAAGATGGAAGGCTGTTTTATCCTTGTCAGGATATAACCTACATAGCTAAAGCTGCTGCAGCAGTGATCATTTGAACATCCATTGTTATGATATTTACTTACACAGCTGTACTTTGTTCAGCATGTCTGCCAGTCTATCCCCCTCTTTCAGTGCATTCTCATGTCAAAATGTTTTGAAAGGGGTTTTGCATAAGAGACCCCCAACAAATTTCAAGCTGGGATTATCTCCGGACACATCAGTCTAAGTATCACCCCGTCACTGCTACTCTTCCTAAGCAACCTTTTAATTCATGCTGCTAAGTTTTAAGAGTAGTATGCACAGACTAAACTGTAGCTACAATCATCTTACATTACAACAGGCCTGTATAACACACTGTGTTGGCCCATGTCACAGCTGAACATTTTCAGTTACTGGCATTTAGTTGTAACAATGATACTATGCAAATGGTGAACTAGGCACTACCTACTGTTTCACCCCCACGTCTTCCAATGTTCTTCTCTTTTTTCACATATCTCGGGTTCCCCAAATCATGCACATTACTTTTTCCATCCTTGCCTCACATTTTGCCATACTACTCAGCTTTTTCAAGAAGCCATGACTTTTTGTATGCTCTGAAGTGCATTTTGAAGTTTTTCTTTTTCTTTTTACACAACCTTTTCATCCTGTGATGGCTTGAACAGAAATTTTGATTAAGAAAAGAAATTCAGTGCTGTTCAGCTTTAGTTTTCCGTTCTGACCAAGACAGCGCAGTAATAACCATTTGAAGCCTTAGGGTTATAGATGCTATGGGATGCATTTTAGAGCATTTCCCAACCTTTGAATCCAGTGATGGCCTGAACAAAAATCACGAGTAAGAAAAGAATTTTAGTCTTATTTATTTTTCTTTCCATGGAAGACATAAGTTGTACCCAAGGCTTAATGCTCAAAGCTGACTAAATAGTAGCTCACAGTAAACTAACAAGACAGTTGTTGTAAGGTATACCTCTCAACTTCTTAGCACAAAAATTCTGGACAAAGCCAAAAATAATGGGAGTGTGGGAAAGAGTTCCAAAATGGGAACAGTTATTAAGTATTGCTCTTATAAACTTAGAAACGTGATAGAATAACAGGTTTTGCATTAGCATGCATTTTCTGGAGGGCATAAAGTCTGAAACTCCACAATTTATCATTATTTAGTGAGATCAATTCTCAATGATTTTCCTGAAAACTGCAGAATGTTATGTAGTCCTATCTCGCCTCCATTATTATGTGTGGGTTCGGAGCCGATCCTCAGTTCTGACTCAGCCGCTTAGAAAGCCTGAAAACTTCTGATTGGCTCGTGGCTAGTAGGTATCCCATGGTGCATGCGCACATTCCACAGATCCCGTTTGCAGCGTCTTTAGTCGGAAGCTTCTTTTGGTTGGCCATGGCTAAGTGATTTAGTTCTTTATTATTACTGCTTATTAGGAGTTTTTTGCTTCGTGTGAATTGTTATTCTGTTTGCTGACAGTTTTTATTGTGATACCGATTTGTGTCTTTAACCGGATTAGACTTATTGCTGTTTTAAATATTCTTGGGCCTGTTGACTGTTTGTGTGTGGTTCCTGTGAGTGTGTGCTTTTAGACTAGACCGTTTAACTTAGAGGTGCTAGTTTATTCCCTTTTTCTTTCTTGTACTAGGTTTGTTTAATTTAGAGAAGCTAGTAAAACCCCTTTTTATTTTTGTTGTGGTTGTTAGAGCTAGATTTGCTTAAGTTAGAGGATCTAGTACCTCTCCTGTTGTGTGAGTGTGTTGTTTTTTTCTCTACTACTATTATGTCCAAGGAACATAAAGAACATAAAGAACATAAACAGTCAGGGTTTAAAAAGTGTATTAAATGTTCGCAAAAAATGTCCATCACTGATGGACATAGCGTCTGTGTGTACTGCTTAGGGGCCATACATCTTCAAGAAACTTGTCTCTTTTTTTCATTCCTTTAGCCCTAGAGTACTCCAGGAATGGAAGAATAAGCTGATTCTAAAAGGCATGTTAAAACCTTCCTTCGAGGAAGACCTAGCCAATTTTTCCTCCTCTGCTAGGTTGCAGTCTTCTAGAAAGGATAAGGGCAAGACCTCTAAAAGGCCTTCTCCAGCCTCAGCTTCTGTCTCTGAACCTTCACAGAAGTTAGCAAAATCAGATTTGGCCTCTGTCTCTTTGGCTCCATAGTCTTCGGAGCCGATTGAGATTCTGGACACGGTCCCTGCAGTATCGGCTCCAAGTGTTTCGGTGCCGATCACTAGCAGTCCTCTTTGGAGCCAGTCTACAGACATTCCACCGGTCTCCCCTACTCTAAAATCGCCTTTATTGCAGAGAGCAAGGTCTCCTACACTGTCCTCCAGATCCTCGAGGAGCTTATCTGAAGAAGACATCGAGAGAGTGTTGCTCAGACTCCTTAAGTCGTTGGCCTTGCCAAAATTTTTATCAGCTCCAACCCTTTCGGTCTTGGAGCCGACTCCTGCTACCGATCCTGCTCTTTTTCCTCCTCCAACCCAGATTGGGCCTTTGGAGCCGATGTTGTCGGTACTGACTATAGTGGTGTCCTCGGCTCCAGCATCCCGTGTGGTTGTCTCGGAGCCGAGCTCCACTCCGACACTATCGGCGCCGTCTGAAGTGTCTAGGGTCCGAAGCTCTTCGTTTGGCCCCGAGGGGGACACTTGGAACCGAACCTCTTTGGTGCCAAGTGTTCCTCTTGGTGCATCGGCCCGAGTGAGCTCGGACCCTACATCGTTCTCGGAGCCGATTCTTTTGGAGCCATCGGCACCTACGCTCTCTTCAGAGCCGGGGCGTTGTTCGGAGCCGGAGGAGTCGGTCTTCGTGAGGATGAGGAGCATGTTGGATAGTTTATCCGTCCCACGTAGGAATACCAATGCTGTACTCCCTTAAGCGCCGACTACGGTCTCAGCATCCCCTCTCCCCTGGGATGGCAGAGACCCACAGCCTCAGGACCCCCATTTGGGTGGCCCCCGATCTTCCGAGACCTCCCCAGAGGACCCCGCTGAGGAGCCCCCTCGGAAGAGATCATGTAAGAGGAAGCATGTAGACTCCCCTGATGAGTCTGTCACATCTGACACTGACCTCAATGAGTCGGAGGGGTCCCCTAATTTGTCCTCTGAAGATGTCTCCTTTGCAGACATTTTGGAGATCCTCAGGCAGAGAGGCGGCTGGCCCACCATTAGCCCGTCCAGTGAGGAGTCAGTGTACCTGAAGGCTTTCGGGTCTCAACCCTCAGCTTCATGGTTGTCTCCTCCATTTGATTAATTTCTGGATCTTGAGAGTCAGAAAGCATGGCAGACTCCTGATGCCGTGGAACCAGTCCACAGGAGGCCGAATAAATTTCTTTCCGCCCCTAAAGATAAAGAATTTTTATCCAAGGGCTTACCTGTTGATGTCATGGTGGTGGTGGCAGCCACTAAGAAGGAGCTAGCTGAGACTTCTTCTTCTATCCATCCACCCAATAAGGAATCCCGAACGATGGATAGGTACGGGAAGCGTATCTTCTCTTCAGCGGCTTTTACACTTCAATCGCTGAACTATCTATCACATTTTACGAGACTTCAGAGAGATCTCCTAAAGGAGTTAGGAGATACTCTTCAGGGTACCTCTACTGAAGCAGTCCCATCTACAGTGTCGGCTCAGTTGGCTACTCTCACATCTATTGTTAACTCCTCCATGCGGCTGATCTCGTACGCAGCTGATGGTGCGAGTAGGGCGGCGGGTTCAGGAGTCTCCTTAAGGAGACATTCCTGGATGCGTCTGTGTAACTTTGCTGAGCCTTTCAAGTCTACATTCACCAATGCTCCTGAGGACGGATCCTCTCTCTTTGGACCCAAGGTGAAAGATGCCCTCACCAGATGTGAACAGGAAGGAAAGACTTTCTCTGCCGTGGGAGTCCGTTTTACCATTCCTTCTAGACCTTGCCCTAAAGGTCAGAAGAGCGGCAAAATGTGGTTCAAGAAATCACAGAGACCTTTCCAGGATTCACAGGGTGATTCCTCCTTCAGAGGCAGGGAAGGAGGAAATAATGGTAGACGTCGCCCTAGAGGCAGGGGAGGCCCACAAAATCAGGGAGGTCGCTATTCCTTTCACGACTGTCCCTATCAGCATTCCTGATGTGGAACCCGACTGTGCGTCTCTGGAGCTGGTCGGGGGTTGCCTGTCCTTGTACCCAGAAGCCTGGCTAAATCTCACTCGAGACAAGTGGGTACAAGACATTATCACCAGAGGTTATTCTATACCCTTTTCCCTTCCACCACCCCCTCCCAAAAGGATCCCAGATGTATCACCCAATCACAGGGAGGGATCAAGCGGCTTTAGAGATAAAAAAAAGCTGCTATTAAAAAGAGTTATTCAAAAGGTCCCAACAGACCAGACAGGATTTGGACCATACTCCAGGTTCTTTTTAGTTCCAAAAAGAACAGGAGACTGGAGACCCATCCTAGACCTCAGCAGGTTAAAGGAGTATGTAAAGAAGCTAAACTGAATAAACAAAAACCAGGACTAGTTGCTTCAGGCAGAACAAACAGACACTTTATTACGTGAGCGCTTTCGGGAAATTCAATGACTTCCCTTCCTCAGACAAAAGCATATGCTTGCAAGCTTCAATAAATAGCAAGCCTTAATGCATAAATTAAACAATCAAGTAATTAACAAAAATCAGACATTCTTTAAAGATAAATCAGTTAAAAAGCCAAATGTAAGCTTAAGAATTAAATACTACCCATAAAGCAGAACTTTAAAAAGGCACAAGCTATAATAAAAATAAATTAAAAAGTGCCAAGGACACCAACACTTACAAAATTGCTACATAGCAGAAAACAATTAAATCAACATAGAAAAGATAAAATTTAATTTAATCTAAACCTTTTTAGAAAAGGTGGGCAAAAAAAGACTAAATAAAAAACAAAAAACAAACAAAATATAAACAGAGCCACCAAAGGCATGTTTTTAATCTACCTTTTCAAGGCTAATCTTTTGAGACAGCATTTAATGGACACGGTCTCATTGAGACCAGGCATTAAATAAGATGCAGTCAAAACCTGCCATCTTAATTCTTCGATTTCAAGATTAATCTGCCAGGGCCCACCTCTATCATCCTTATTAATTTGGGTGAGAACTGAAAACTTAAAGAAATGGCCAGGGTGATCATTAATGTGCCTAGCTAGGGCATTCGTAAGGTCACATTTAGTGATTGCATAATAGTGCTCATATATGCGTTGCTTAAGCTTTCGCTCAGTTTTACCAATGTAAAAGGCGTTGCAATCCTGACATAGAGCACAGTAAACTACTCCCATTGAGTCACAGGAAAAGTGACCTTGAATTTTAAACTGAACCCCCCTAATGTTGACCTGATAGGCTAGGTTCAGGTGTTTACATTGGTGACAACACCCGCATCTTACCATTCCTTTGGGCCTAAAACACTTACTTTTATTGGTGTATTGAAGTAAAGATTTCAAATTCAACCCTCTTCTAAAAGTGATAGTGGGCTGATCACCTAAAACCTTGGCTAAAAGAGGGTCTTCCATTAGTAGAGCCCAATTTTTCGCCAAGGTAGCCCTAATAAAGGAATGGTCAAGGTTGTAAGTGCAAAAGAACCTAATAACATTTTTATTTCTATTATTGTTTCTTAGGTCTTCCAATGGGGTAACTAGTTCTTCCATTTCAGACCCTTCTAACCCAAAAACTAGCAATAGTGGTTTATATAATCCATTTTGCCGTTTATTAATAACCTCCATCTCTAAAGATTGCACAAGTGGCAAGGGATATCCTTTCTTTATAAACATTCTTTCCAACAATTTACATTCCTCCAAAAAATCGGCTTCCTCAGAAACCATCCTAGCAGCTCTAACAAGCTGCCCTTTAACTCTCTTTTGGTGGTAGGGGTGACAACTTGAAAAATGGAGAAAGGCATTAGAGTAGGTGGGTTTCCTGAAGATGGAACTTTTAAACTTTTTGTTGACATAATCTTTTTGGATACATATGTCAAGAAAGCTGATGGAATCCAACCCAATACTATAAGTGAACTCCAAAAAGTCAGTTAAACTAGAAATAGACGCAATGAAGTCAGCAGTAGCATCCTGTGGTCCTTTCCACAGGAAAAACATGTCGTCCTGATACCTAGTGTACCAGGCAACATTTTGCTTAAAAAGCGGATCTTCAAATAACTTTGTGGTCTCCCATTGAGCCATAATACAGTTGGCAAAACTGCCACCAGAGGGGGAGCCCATTGCTACCCCTGACTTCTGGACAAAAAGATCTCTCTCAAAAAACATAAAGTTATTAGTAAGAACTAGCTCAAGTAGTGTTTCAACAACAATCTGTTTGTTCTGCCTGAAGCAACTAGTCCTGGTTTTCGTTTATTCAGTTTAGTGTGTTTACATCGTGCCTTTGTCTGTTTGTGGAGTATGTAAAGAAGTCCAAGTTCCGAATGGTCACTCTACAATCCATACTCCCTCTGTTAGGGAACGACAGTTGGATGTGCTCAATAGATCTCCAGGATGCCTACTACCACATAATGATGGACAAAGCATCAAGGAGCTACCTACGCTTCCCGCTGGGAGCCAATCATTACCAGTTTCGGGCGCTGCCCTTTGGTCTCACCACAGCCCCCCGGGTGTTCACCAAGTACATGGCAGTAGTCACAGCTCATTTGAGGCATCAGGGAATCCAAGTATTTCCGTACCTGGACGATTGGCTCCTGACCTCCACCACCAGGCATCGTCTAGTTCAATCGAGAGATTCCACAATCAAGCTCTGTTCCCCGTTGGGAATCTCTATAAACTGGGAAAAATCCTCTACTTTGCCACTCAGTCTATAACATTTATAGGAGCAAACATAGACACGGTTGGTATGACAGCCAGGCTACCTACAGACAGAATACAGAATCTTGCGCAGCAAATTTACAGGATACCTCCCCTTCGAAGACTCAAAGCGAAGGTGGTGTTGCAGCTTCTCGGAACTATGGCGTCGACCATAACCTTGGTACCTTTAGCAAGACTACATATGAGGATACTCCAATGGCTCCTGTCATCCCAGTGGTCCTTTCAGCAGTTGCCTCTACATCATCAGATTCTGATCACAGATTTTTGCAAAAAGGATCTACGCTGGTGAATTCAACCAGGTCATCTTACCACAGGGACTCCCGTTGTACCGCACCAACCCATTACCACTGTGACCACAGATGCCTCTCAGGGTGGGAGGGCATTATCTTGGCAGGACTGTCCAAGGCACATGGCAAGATCAGGAGGCCCATCTGTATATCAGTGTCCTAGAGATGAGAGCGGTGCTTCTAGCGTTGCAAGCACTTCACGACTTTCTCCCTCTAGGGATGATAGCTATCCAGACCGACAACATGTCGGTGGTTTGGTATCTAAACAAACAAGGGGGGACCAGATCATATCCCTTATGTCGAGAGGCCCTGCGAGTTTGGAATTGGGCGATTTCTTCCCAATGCTTTCTCATTGCAACGCACATCCCAGGGACTTCCAACGTGATAGCGGACAAGCTAAGCAGGACAATATTGTTACCTCACGAATGGTCCTTGAATCAGAAAGTAGCCCATCTGATCTTCCACAAGTGGGGACAACCCTGCTGCAATCTCTTTGCCAGCCCCATCAATACCAAGTGCAGCACCTTTTTCTTCCTCATCCCCCCTCCGGGAGAGTCTCCAAGAGATGCACTCATCCACGATTGGCCCCCGGGACTCCTTTATGCTTTTCCTCCATTTCCACTCATTCCCAAGGTCATACAGAAAGCAATGTTGTTGGGAAGCAGGATGATCCTCATCACTGCTTACTGGCCTCGTCAGATTTGGTTCCCTTTCCTCGGGCCTCACTATCCATGGACTCTGGACCCAGTGCCAGACCTCCTGACACACATGTCAGGTTCTCTTCACCCCAGTCTCCACACTCTCAAATTGACAGCATAGCTGCTCCAATTCCGTCACTAGTCAGGCTTCATGATCTGTCTCCAACTGTAACCCATATTATTACCTCTCCTCACAAGCCTTCGACTAGAAAGTTGTATCACAGTAAATGGAAGAGATTTTCTATATGGGCACACAACAGAGAAGTTGATCCATTTACAGCTCCCATTACTATTGTTTTAGAGATCCTTTCAGAACTCTTTCACCAGGGTTCAGCGGCTGCTACACTCCGAGTTTAGCTAGCAGCAGTGTCTAATTTTCATGCGGGGATTAATGATTCCAGTCTTATGTCTCACAAACTGTGCAAATCTTTTCTTAGGGGTTCCATGATGTTAAGACCTCCTGTGCAAGACCCCATTCCTCCTTGGGATGTAAATCTAGTCCTGTCTAGACTTACTTTGCTACCTTTTGAACAGCCCATAGTTGTCAGTTGAAATTCCTGTCTTGGAAGACTCTTTTTCTGGTAGCAGTAACCTCAGCCAGACGAGTTTCTGAACTACAAGCCCTATCAGTTAAACCTCCATATTTAATTTTTCACAAAGACAGGGTTTCTGTCCGGACCAATCCTTCCTTTATTCCTAAAGTCTGTTCTCAATTTCACTTAAACCAAACAATTGAATTGCCAGTGTTCTTCCCTAATCACACCAGTAAAGCAGAGTATACATTCCACCAATTGGATGTGCATTGGCAACTGAGTTTCTATGTCCACAGGACCAAAGGATTTAGAAAACCAGAACAGCTGTTCATTTCTTTTGCTAAGGCGAGAATGGGCTTGCCAGTTTCCAAGGTCACACTATCGAACTGGATTTCTAGTTGTATTTCCTTTATTTACACCTCTCATGGTAAGGAGTTACCCTTTAAAGTCAAAGTGCATTCCACCAGGTCCTTTTTTACTTCTGCTGCTTTCTAAGCCAGGACGCCTATTGATAATATATGTGCAGCAGCAACATGGGCTACCCCTCATACCTTCATTTCCCATTATAAATTGGATTTAACTTCCAGGGGTAGAGCCTTGTTTGGTTCCACGGTACTCAGGAGTATTTTCCAGTGAGCCACCCATTCAAGATGCTAGGGACGCTGTCCCACATGTTATAATGGAGGCGAGATAGGACTACATAACATAAAGAAGTTACGTACTCACCATAACGTTCCATGTATGTAGTCCATCTCGCCGAACATTATTACGAACCCACCCACCAGCCCCCTTCCTGGAGGATCTGGAAACAGTTTTTCCTTTTCTACAGTGGTTTATACCATAAGGGCGCCTTTATTACAGTTTATTCTTCCGGACCTTTGTCCTTCTTCCTGTCTTATTCTGATAGACTAGTAGCAAACAAGATCTACGGAATGTGCGCATGCACCATGGAATACCTATTAGCCACAAGCCACTCAGAAGTTTTCAGGCTTTCTAAGCAGCCGAGTTGGCTCTGAACCCACACATAATAATGTTTGGCGAGATGGACTACATACATGGAAAGTTATGGTGAGTGCATAACTTCTTTTTTTATGAGAAGCAAACAAAAAAATTGAGACAAAAATCTGTACATTCTGCAAAAATCTGGACAGTTGAGTGGTATGTTGGGAGGATACACAAATCCTGTCTTGGAATACTGCCTGCCCCCCCCCCCCCCCAAAAAAAAATGACAGTCACTGCCTGTGCATCCCTGTGGTGTTAGACTGTGATGAAAGCAGTGGTTCATATGGCTACAGTCCTGTATTTCAATTGACTGCTGTCATACATATACATAACATGCCTCCTTGCTCCTCATCCCTACCCCTCAAAGGCAGCTATCTGCATAAGTGTCTCGTGTGATTGTGAGGAAAGTGAAAAAATAATGATTACAATAATGTATTCCACTTTATTGCTCCTACACAGTATACGACCTCTGCGCTAGTTAAAGCAGCTTTCTTTGTACACCTTGGAGATCTGTGAGAAAAGTAAAAGAAATAATGACAACACTGTCTCCATCTCAAACACAAGCAAAAATGACCTGTGCACACCTCTAAGATTTGATCGTAATAAAAGTTAAAGAAGTAATGACCACACAGTCTCCTGCCTCCCACAAAATCTACAGCATCATTCTGTACTCACATCAGAGCGCGACTAGTTTTAGAACTGGTACAGCTGAGGGTGAGGCCACCACTAAATCAGTGTCAGATTTCATAATACATTCTGGAGTGTAGGAGCCACCAGATTCCTAGAAATTCTAAGTGTCAGAATATTCTGTAATGTATGTTATGCCTTAGTCTTGAAATATATTACTTGTTAACTCTCTTTTTTTTACAGCTACTCAAGAGTAATGTATGCATCCTCCATTATTGTGTGTATACACAGATAAAAATCAGTGATATTTTTTGCACAGACGCTCACACACACACACACACACACACACACACACACATACACTTCACATTCACCTTTAGGGAAAAGGGATGAATTCCATCTCGCCTACTGCATGTTTCTGAGGTGTTGGGGTTAACCACAGCACATGGATAGAGGCATACAGAGATTGGAAGGGTTTTAATGACTCCATGCAGAAAAAAAACACAACCAAGAACGCAATCAGGGCAAATCACTATGAAATGGCAGTGTTACTCACTGCACCACACGGGCAATGAACAGTTGCCTTCACTCACATCCTCTTCCTGCTAAACCACCAAATGTAGCCAACTGTCATGTGTAAAGTCTTTGTTTATGATGGTAATTGAAAGAAAATATGGCCAGCTTGTTACTCTTAAATACACTGAAACCACGTACCCCCAAGTGTAATGGCAATGCTAGTGATGTTTGTGCTAGAAAATGAAAGACATTATAGCCAGCTTGCTGCTGGTACACTGCAACACACACACACACACACACACACACACACACACACACACACACACACACACACACACACACACACACAAAAGCCAGAGCAATAGTAGTTTTATACTTATTTTAGCAAACAATAATACTTTGTGCAACACTAGGAGATCCACATCAGATCAGCAACTGTTGTTTAGCAGTTATGATTTGCTGGTAAATCCTTCAAGATTACAGACATCAGAGTTTCATACATCTTGTCCAAAAAATGCATGTTGTCCATTAGAGGCATAGGTGTCAAATCAGGGATGAATTTCCTGTTCCCCATCCAGTTGTCCAAGTTGCAGTTGAATTGGGTTAGGGAGGAACTCTCTGCATTGCATAGATAGGGAGCCTGTTACATTGATGGGTGGTCCCTGGGATACATACCTGTCTCTCCAGTAAGTCCTATTTATATCACAGGCAAGGTTTAAGTCTTTATAATGAGTAATTCTGGTGCTGTTTATTTTGCGGATATGCAGGAGGTCCATCAGAGAGGGGTCTGACAATGCCCTGTATGCCAGGCATAGATCTCCCCTCAACAGCCTGTAGGAGACAGAATACAGGGATAGGGCATTGAGGCGTTTTGCATAGGACATGTTACATATGCCCTGTATTCATTTAGTGAGGAACCTCTGATGATGTTCCAATTGTTGGATAAGCCTGGTTAGGTACATACCAAAGGGGGCATTGTACTCAATAATAGGTCTGATGAACACCAAATACAGTGGATCAGTAACTTCTTGGACCTAGATGCCATACTTTTATTTATAGGTTGCACGACATAGAATGATTTTCTCACTACTGTAGACACATGATGGTCAAAGGCTAGATAGTAATGTGTGTCCCTAAGTCCCTGACTACTAGATCAACAATAAGGGGGGTGTTGTCAGTATGATACCGGGGTGGATGACTTCCCAAAGGATACTATTATGCATTTCTTGGCGTTTACTTTTAGTCCATGGCTCTGAAACCAGTTGTTTGTCTGTGTCAGCCCTTCCTGGAGAACATTTGTGTCAGTGTGGGATTCAATGACAGCTCCTAATTCGCAGTCATCTGCAAATTTAGTCAGCCAGAGGCAATTGACATTGACTTGATTTCAGAGAAGTAAATGCCAAAAAGGAGCAGTCCCAGGACCGATTCCTGAGGGACTAGACTTGTGAGTGGCCTCTTTGTAGAGGTGAACTCCCCAGTTCTAACTTCCTGGGTCCTGTCTATTTGCCAGTTGGCTGTCTACCTGATGACATAAGGGTTTGTACCTAAACTTTTGAGTTTGTCAAAAAATGCCCTAGTGGGGTATTGTGTCTAATGTCTTGGCCAGGTCAAGGTAGGCAGTATGAACCTTTTGCCCTCATCCATTATTTTGGTGACCTTCTCAAAGAAGTTCATCAGACTGAGTAGGCATGGCCTGCCCTTGACGAAACCAAATTGGGCTGGGTCCAGCATCTGGAGGTTTACTATATCATTACTGATCATTTCAGTGATAATTCTTTCCATGGCTTTGCATATGGGACTTATGAGACATATGGGCCTGTGGTTTCCAGGGTCTGTAGATGGCCCACCTTTGTGCAGAGGGGTGACTGTTGCTGTTCTCTATTCATGAGGCATGAAGCCTGTTTGGATACTACAGAGAAATAGCAGTTCCAGAGGGTCTTATAGGTCATGTTTCATGCTATTTAGAAGGCATCCTGGGATATTGTCTGGGCCCACTGATGCAGTGTTGATGAAAGACCTGTTCCCTAGTGATAGCAGGAGGAATTATATTTGTTGGTATTTCCTGGGGGAAGGTTGAGGGGGATAGAGGGGTAAAGTTGGAGCTGAATTTGTCTCCCAGTAGGTTTGCTACATCTTCTGGTTCAGTGTAGGTGGCTCCATTTACAATGAGCTCTGCACACAGTTTTGTATTGCCTTTGAGGTTGCAGACATAGCTAAAGAATGCCTTGTGGTTGACCTTGGCCTGGTAGGCCAGGTTTACCTCAAATTTGGCTTTGGTAGACTTTATTTGTCCTCCGAGTTGTTAGTTTAGTTTGATGAGAGTGCTTTTATCCTGATCTGTGCTGCTTCTCCTGATTTTTGCTATGATTTTCTTCCTTCTGTTATATAGCCTGTTGATTTTGTGATTCCACAAGGGTGGCTTGTTTTTTGAATTAGTTCTCTACTTCTTCCTGGTGGGTACAGCTGTCTTTGTGCAGCTATTAACATGCTTGTCTAGGGTTTCTGTGAACAGTTCTGCATCGACAGCAGTGCTCTCAGGGTTTATGGGGGCTTGAAATTTTGCCAGGTTATCAGTTAACAATATATGTACAATTATATTTGCATACAATTGCTATTCTCTTGTCATTGTTGAGTTTAAGCAAAGTAATCAGAATTTCTGAGTTAGAAATTTGTGGAATGCTGTGGGGAGAAAAAGTGAGATTGCCAGAGAATTCTTGTAAATAATTGGCACTCCACCAGCTTGGCAAATTCCAGAGCCTTTGTATGTTTTGCCTTAGACCTGGACTGGCTACGTACCAAAGTTTATTGTGCCATGGGGAGGTTATTGTCAGCCTGGGATAGTCTCGCCTGCTGAGTACTCCTAGTGCTTAAAAGTCTTAGTGATGCTGTCCTGAAGAATGGGCCTGCACTTTCAAATCAGTTGCCTTAGTGAGTATATAACTTTAATTTCTAAAATTTTCATTTCATTTTGCAAAGTGAGTAAAGTAGCGTACTCCTCAGGAAAAAGTTACTGGAAGCTTTCCAGTTCAGAATTTTCGATTCCATGACCCCTTTTAGCGTCAAAATAATTTTTTTATATATTTCCATAATATCTTGCAGGGTATGAGGCAGATATATGTATCATGGTGACATTTAAGGAAAAAAGTCATACTTTATTTCACTTATATCACAATAACTATTGGTACTTTGGTATTTTGCCTTCAAAGCAGATAGTTTAAAAATATAACAAAGTGACTTAACATAGTGGCATGTACTCCTGGAGTGTTCTAAAAATTTTTAAATGTTTAAATACTGTACTAAGCATGATATTTCCACTCATTTCTGCGTTCTGTCATTTTGGTGAAAATTATTTTTTATTCAAAAAAATTCTTATTTATTTTGTTTACAATTTATGTAATTAAAGAAATGTGTGCTTCAGTCATAGAATTGCTCTGAAATTAAATAATCACTAGAAAGACGTGTACCATCATTGTACTTACACAACTTTGTTCTGTAGCAGTGAGTTCAACCATATTTAAAATGTACATTCTTATTTACGGTGCATTCACTATGTTAACATCGTCCATTATCAAAAACACTATTTACAAACTTCAAATACAAGGTAAGTAGAAACACACACACAGTTATATTCCATAATTTTTATCTGTTGACATTCCACATTTAATTTGTTTCAAGTTAACATTATCTATCCTACTGGGAAACTTGTTTTGAAGCTTTTAATAGACATTACTTTACTGCTTTGTACCCTTCCTCTCACCAATAAATCCATAACAAAGTTAAGAAAAGCTATACATTTTTAATCTCTCAAAGTATTTAAGTAAAACTACAGTGACATAAAAAGTAAAACATGCTGATTACCACATAAGATGAGACTGGTTTATACAGGGTCTTGTTAGAATGCCTGTTTGTGTATACCATGGCACCTACCTAAATGCAGATTAATAACAAGAATATTATTTACAATCTGCATTCTGTCTTTACTAAGTCCATAATATCTTATGAACGCAACAAATATTGTTTTAGTTTTACACTTTCATTTTTTTACTTATTGTTGTCTTAGCAACTGTTATCAAGTTAATAGGGTTTGTTTATTTTTTGTTGTCTATTTGTTTGTTATTCTAGGAACATTAGTGATTTAGTAAATGGTGACTGCCTTTCCAAGCAATTTTTCCACTATCACCTGTAACTCTAGGTCATATAAGCTTTTTGCAGGACCACAAAATAAGTTTCCATGTCTCATCACCTCTCTAATTTGTATGTACTAAGCCTTTGTTAAGATCTCATGATATGTTTTCACGTCATTAAGCCCTTCTGCCACACCCCCAACATGTTGGGTCCACTAGGAGGTAAATATTTCACAACCATGCTAGATTATAAAAAAATGTCTGCAAATACTTTCCAACATTCATTCTAAATTTCTTGGATATAGTGGCATATCTTGGCAACTGGTATAAACATCCCCAGCTTCTAATATGTAATTGTTGTTCTATGCCCTTGACCCAAACTTGTTTTATCCTGCCTAGTACCTTACCTTTCAAATCTCTCAATGTCTGAAGTGTTCTACTTAGTAATCTCTTAACCACTAGCTGGTCACCCCTGGCCTCCATCAGTAATGACACAAAAACAGATGGCATCCTCCTCAGCAACGCATTCAGAACTAGCATTACACAACATCCCTTCAGATTCCAAACTCAAGGAACTGTTTAAGCCAAACCTATGATCTGAAGTTGTCAGTCTTCATTTTGTCATCAACATGTAGGTTTGGTTCCGATCCCTTGGAACCGACTTGGCTGCTTGTATAGCTCGTGGATTCAAAAAAACTCTTGAGCACATTCCTTATCCATAATGCTTAGGTTAGATTACCACAGATCTCGTTTGCTGCTTTCAACTTTAGAAATGGTTTTCTGTTCTGCTCTAGAGCCTTATTCAGTTAAGTAAAATATTTTCTATAAATTTCATTTTTTCGTTTTTAAGTATCTTTCTAGCTTATTCCTTGTCTATCACACCTCCTAAATTCTTTCAGCCCTTTTCAGGCAAAATTTTCACTTCGTTTCCCCTTTTCCGTCTACCATTAGGTAACTCTTCTTACCATTGTTGGTATCCCTTACCTTCTTCTTACTGCTAGGTATTTTTCACTACCATTGCTGGTAGTTCTTTCAAAAATAAACTCTTCTTTCTATTTTGTTTTTGACCTTCCTGTTGGCTTCTTGTGTGGTAGTTTTTCTTTTCTGAGGTGTGTGAGTGTGAGTCTGTGTTCGCTTGTGTGTTGCCTCTGACTTCTCGTTATGGCTGTTAAAGAGAAGACTCCAGCTGGCTTTAAGAAATGTTCAAAATATGCCCATAAAATAACTTTTTTGGACCAACATTCACTATGTGTGTACTGCTTGAGTCCCGTACATTTGCAGGAGGACTGCTCTGTCTGCCACGCTTTTAGTCACCGAACGTTGGTAGAGAGGAAAAATAAACTCATCCTGAAAGGCCTGCTTCTCTCCTCCTTTGGAGAGGCCATATCCGGACAGGAAAAGACTAAACCCAAGTCTGGACATACTTTTTCCACTTCTTCTATTTCCTCTAGATCCTCTGAAGTGAAGAAATGGGCTGCATTGGTCCTGAGCACTTCCTTGGCACTGAGTCCTAAAAAGAAAAAGACTTTGCGGTCCTCGACTCCATTGGAGCGGACTTTAAAATCTTCAACTCCGACGCATGCTTTGGAATCTGTGTTTGCTTCCTCGGTTCCTATACCTCCATCGGCACTGAAGCATTTGGAATCTATCTGTTCACTGCTTCCCAGGACACAGTATTCCCCTTCAGTAAACCCCTTTGCTGACAGGCCACCATCTCCCTTCTTGATCAGATCAAAGTCCCCTTTGGTGGTCTCCATCCATTCTTCTAGGAGTCTAACAGAAGATGACGTGGAGAAGCTGGTGATGGAAATACTTTGGGCCCAAGGGGTGTCAGGAATGCTGTCGGTTCCTACCCCATCGGGACAGGCACTGATACCCTCTACTCCCTCTTCTATACCTCCTACTCTGACCTCTACAGGCACTTTAGAGTCCACGGTTCCAAGTTTTCCAGAACTGACTGTGTCGGTTCCAAAAGTATCTTTTTCTTTGGAATGGACAGCTGCCCTGAGCACTTCAGTTGTTTCAGAACTGGAGTCCTCCCGGAGCCGTTGCTTGGCTGTTGGTTCTGGGGCATTTGGGTTGACTTCCTTTTTATCGGAGACGTCTCAGCATCCAGGAACTTTGGCAGAGATGAGTTTGGATCCGACTTCAGTCTCAAGGGGGACCATATCGATGAAGGGAGGGGTTTTGGCACTTAGGGCCTCCCTTTCGATCCCGGAGTCCCAATTGTCCCAGGTGGATTAGCCTTCGAGGCCATGAAGAGGGCATCAGCTTCTTCTAGCACTAGGTCGGTTCCTTCCTCCTTGGAGCCCTTGTCTCTGACTCCTTTGGCCCCAGAGAATCAAGCACTCCCCCCATAGGGTCAACGGGTACTGCAGCCTCAGGTTGTCCAGCAGGGTACCCCTTCTTCTGTCAAAACCTCCCCAGATGTTCCCCCTTGAGGAAGTCCCTCGGAAGAAGTAGTGTATGAGGAAACACTTAGACTCTCCAAAAGAGTTCATCACGGAAGACACGGCTTTCGATGAGGGCAAAGGGTCCCCCAAGTCACCTCCTGACAATGTCTCCTTTGGAGACATCCTGGAAATCCTTAAGCAGAGAGGTGATTGGAAGTCCCTCAACCTTTCACCTGAGGAATCTGTGTACCTGCAGGCTTTTGGTACCCACTCATCTACTTCCTGGGTATCTCCACCCACCAACAAGCTCATTGAGTTGATCTCTTGGTGAGTGAGAAAGGCCCCTGATGCCACTGAACCAATCCCCAAAAGGCCAGACAAAATTACCACAGCCCCGGAGGATAAGCCCTTCTGATCAAAAGGAGTTGCTGTACATGCCATGGTGGTAGCGGCTGCCACTAAAAAGGAACTAGCAGAGGAGGAGTCACAGACGATGGATAGATTTGGAAGCCTAGTTTATGCTTCATCGACCTTTGGCCTGCAGTCTTTGAATTACTTAGTGCACTGTACTAGATTACAGAGGTAGCTGATTAAGGAGCTGTCAGATACTCTCTCAGGAGCTGTTTCTGAGGAGGTGCGTGAATCAGTCACTTACCAATTCGCTACCCTGACTTCCGTTTCTAATTCTTCCATGAGGCTCATTTCACATGTAGCTGAAGAAACAACTAGACCAGTGGGTTCAGGTATTTCCATAAGGGGGCACACTCAGATGCGCTTGTGTGATTTTGTGGAGCCCTTCAACTCTTCATTTGTCAATGCACCCTTTGACAGCTCATCCCATTTTGGTTCAGCTGTTAGAGACACTTTAACCAGGGGTGAGAAGGATGAGAAAACCCTTTCTGCAATAGGAGTATGTTTTTCCACTTCTCAAAGGTAGTTTTCTAGAAACCAACAAGGAACAAGAAAAATGCAGTTCAAAAAATCCCAAGGGTCTTTCCAGAATGCACATGATGGTGGATGTTCATCGTGTTTCACTGTTGCAGTCATTACAATTGGGTTATCCTGCTGGCAGGCTACCCGCAGAGGGCCTGAATTCCAAAGTCCTGGTCCGGCATCGGTTGCTGTCGCCTCCTCCTTGACGTCAGTGTGCCAGAGGTATAAAAGATGCAGCCGATGCCATTTTCTTCAGTCTTTCTTGCCGCGCGGTGCCCGAAGCAAACGCAGTTCGCAAGTGCCGGTTGGCCGACTCCTGAGATTTTCAAGTTCGAATTTCAGATCCGAAGTCTTCATTAAAGCTAAGTACCCCATTGAGGAAACTTTTTTCTTGCTCCAGACCGATGTCAGAAAACGTTAATAATTGTATTTCTTGTGGGAAGCAAATACCTCATAAGGATTTTCATTCTTACTGTATTCCTTGCCTAGGCCTTGACCACAATGTTGCTAGTTGTCGGTTTTGTGCTAGATTTAACCAACGCACTATTAAGCATCAGTACGATTTTGGATTTCATTATTTTGGTAGAAGATTTAATTATATAATGCCGTTGGAACAGCCGACTACCGGAATTTATAAAAAATGCAAAGACAAAGAAAAGGACAGGCATCCGAGGTCCAAAACCGACGACGAGGCTTCGGCTAGGCCAGTCGCCGGTTCTCAGTGAGGCGCTTTCGCAGCCCCTGACGCCAGCTACCTCAGAGCCACAGGCCGCTTCCAACTCCCACGTGGAGCCGACTAGGCTGCTGGAAACTCAAGGTATTGGACCCTCAGAAACTATTCCCTCAGATGGGTCCGGAGCCGCTGAGCAGGCATCGGCTTCTGAGGGGGTTTTCAGGCCTACACAGCTATATATAAAAACGACTTCAGCTTCAAAGACAAAGACTAAAGCACCTCTAAAGATAAAGAAACAAGTACAACATTCCCAAGGACAGGCCTCCATGCCTAAAAAACAGATGCTAAAAATGGCCGAAGACCTAATTACTTTGATCAGTGGTTCCCATCCCCCTCCAGATAAGAGACTCAGGCAAGAGACAGAATATGAATCTTCAGATCAGGTTTGCATTTCCTCTGATTCCTCTTTTGAACAGGGATATTCTCTTCCTCCTTATGAGGATTCGGATGCTGAAGAATCTATCCCTTCAGCCTCTCCTCCTGAAGGTTATTCTTTTGGGGATACCCTGCATGCTATGAGGGAGCATTTTCATTGGGATAGCCAAGATTACTTAGAATCTAAGAAAAGGCTCAGAGATTTTCTTTTACTACCTCAGCACAGGCCCCTTGCTATTCCTCCTGTTTTAGACATTGTAGATGATGTATTTATAGAGTCCAGTCTCACTCCTGACTCTTTCCCTCCAGCTCCTGTTAAGCCAGACAGATACTACAGGGCTCCTGATTCACATAAATTTCTTTATAAAAACCCTGCTGCTGACCCAGAAACTATATCTCAGGGTCCCAAAGGGGTCAAGGCGTCCACTGCAAAAAACCCTATCCCCTCTGATAGGGATTCTAGGGCCCTGGACAGATGGGGGAAAAAGATTTGCACTTCTGCTACTTTGGCTGTAAGGGCCTTAAATTGTCAGTTTCATATGCTTAAATATCAACAATATCTTATGTCACTACTAAAACAGAAAATGTTGACAAATTCTGAATGTGCAGAAAACAAAGAAATGCAGGATTTATTGCATGCAGCTGAACAAGTGGGAAAGCATACTTTGCAATGTGGTTTTGATTCTCTGGAGGCCTCCTGCAGGGCCGCTGTTACGAGTTCTGTCATTAGGAGGCATGCTTGGTTAAAGGAACAGAATCTGCCTGATCATGTTAAAGCAAAATTATTAGATGCTCCATTACAGCATGATACCTTGTTTGGTGTTAAAGCAGAAGAGGTGTTGAAGAAAATGGAGGACAAAACTAAATCTATGCAAACATTCAAGGATTTCTTACAGGTACAGCCTCCCAGATTTAGCAGGAACTGGCCTGCAAAAAATTGGTCCTTTCCAGTGTCAGACAGGCCACAACGAGGCAGATACAGATGCCCCAGAGGCAGATCCTAGCCCCAGGGGCTCATACAGACCTAAACAATGGGGTGCTTCTACCTCCAAAAGCGGAGAAGATAAATCACAGCCATACAGGAAACAGTCTCAATGACTTTCCCCTGCCAGCACCAAGCACTTATCTTCTGGCAGCCCCTTTAGGGGGAAAACTAGCACTTTTTCCACAAAATTGGCACATGATCACCCAGGACAAATGGGTCCTGAATATAGTTTTTCAAGGCTACAGGTTCCATTTTCCCACCCTGCCAAGGGCAAACGGAATGCCAGACCTGCCACACAATCAATGGGCAGAGGCTCAAAAACAAGTTTCAGCCCTCATGGACATGAGGGCCATACAGCGAGTGCCACTGCAAGAGCAGGGACTAGGATTTTACTCAAGACTCTTCTTGGTGCCCAGAAAGGACAATGCATGGAGACCAATACTGGACCTGTCCATTCTAAATACATTTCTGGATATTCCGAAATTCAAAATGTCGACTCTGCAGCAGCTTCTGCCCATGCTGGGCAAGAAGGCATGGCTTGTGACTTTAGACCTAAAAGAGGCATACCTGCATGTCCGAATCCGACATTCATGCCGAACATACCTCAGATTTATAGCTGGCTCAATGCACTACCAATTCTCTGCACTGCCCTTTGGCTTATCTACTGCGCCCAGGGTCTTCACAAAATTGCATTTTTCAGACAAAGAGGAATACAAATTTATCCTTACTTGGACAATTGCATTATTCAAGCAGAGAACAAGGACATTTTACTACAGCATCTGGCGTTTGTAAAAAGATTACTAACATGCCTAGGGTACACAGTAAACGAAAAGAAATCAAAACTAGTACCCTCACAAGAGATAATATTCCTGGGTGCAAGCTTAAATACAACTGCCCAGATGGCTTATCTCACGTCAGACAAAGACAACTGACTACTTATTTCAAAATGTTGGCAACAAAGACCCAGTTATCTGCAAGAAAAATTCTGCAGGCTTTGGGCTTCATGGCATCCTGCATTCTGCTAATTCCATATGCAAAACTGCATATGAGGAAACTACAATGGTATCTAAAAAGTGTTTGGGCTCAACATTGCCACAGCCTGGAAACAATAAATGTTCATTGTGTTACCCTGCTGCAGTCATCACACTTGGGTTATCCTGCCATCAGGCGGTCCCGCAGTCGGCCAGAATTCCAAAGTCTTGGTCCGGCGTCAGTTGCTGTTGCTTCTTCCCTGACGTCAGAGCGCCAGGGGTATATCAGAGGCATCTGACGCCATTTTCTTCAGTCTTTCTTGCCACGCGGTGCCCGAAGCAGAAGCAGTTCGCAAGTGCCGGTCGGCCGACACCTGAGATTTTCGAATCGAGTTTCAGTCCGAAGTCTTCAAAGCTAAGTACCCCGTTGGGGAACCTTTTCTTGCCTCAGTCCGATGTCAGAAAAAGTTAACAATTGCATTTCTTGTGGGAAGCAAATACCTCATAAGGACTTTCATTCTTTTTGTATACCTTGCATAGGCCCAGACCACGACGTCACTGGTTGTCGGTTTTGTGCTAGGTTCAATAAGCGAACTATAAAGCTTCGCTTTGATTTCTCACAACACTACTTCGGTAGAAAATTTAATTACACTATGCCGTCGGAGCAACCGACTACCGGCGTGCATAAAAAACGCAAGGATAGGGACAGGCAGCCTAGATCCAAGCCGGACTCCGAGGCCTCGGCTGGCCTGGTCGCCGGTTCTCTGGTTTTCAGTGAGGTGCCTACGCAGCTCCTGGCTACCGCTGAATTGGATCCCCAGGCCGCATCGGATCCCCCAGCAGAGATTTCTAGGCCGACGCAGTCTTTTTCCTTAGGCCCAACTGACGACATCGCAGTAGGGGAAGCCGGTGCTGCAGAAACACCTTCGGTTTCTGAAGGTGTCTTCAGACCGGCTACCCTCACCATTAAATCTTATGCTAAGCTTAAGACTCCTCTAAAACCTAAAAAGCCTACACTTCAGTCTCCAGGTCAAGGCCCTATGCCTAAGAAACAGATGCTTAAAATGGCTGAAGATTTGATTTCTTTGATCAGGTGTTCCCAACCCCCCCACAAAAGGCCTAGACAAGAGGAGGATTATGCCTCCTCTGATCAGGTGTCTGTTTCCTCAGGCTCCTCTGAGGAACAGGATTACCCCTTTCCCCCTTATGAAGATTCTGATGCTGAAGACTCAATTCCCTCAGTTTCTCCCCCTGAAGACTACTCCTTTGGGGAAACCTTACACACCATGAGGGAACATTTCCACTGGGAAGGTCAGGACTACTCTGACTCAAAGAAAAGGCTCCGGGAGTTTCTTTTACTTCCCCAGCACAGACCTCTTGCTATCCCCCCTGTTTGGACATAGTAGATGATGTTTTCTTAGAATCTAGTTTAAATCCAGATTCTCTGCCTCCTGCTCCAGCCAAACCAGATAGATACTATAGAGTGCCTGACTCACAAATTCCTTTACAAAAGCCCTGCTGCTGATCCAGAGACAATCTCCCAAGGTCCCAAAGGGGCTAAGGCTTCTCTGGCTAAAAATCCTGTACCTTCGGAAAGGGACTCCAGAGCACTAGACAGGTGGGGGAGGAAGGTTTACACCTCTAATCGAAAAACCCAGCAATGGAAAACAGGAAATCCAGTGAAGAAACTCAGGCACCCGACTCTTCAGCAGTTAAAATACGAATTTTATTGCACATGAAAACAGAAAATAGGGATTGAGCGCTTTCGTCTCCACCCTGGAGACCTTTTCAGATTCTGAAGAGGTCTCCAGGGTGGAGACGAAAGCGCTCAATCCCTATTTTCTGTTTTCATGGGCAATAAAATTCGTATTTTAACTGCTGAAGAGTCGGGTGCCTGAGTTTCTTCACTGGATTTCTTGTTTTCCATTGGTGGGTTTTTCGACTGGAGTTGTTTTTCAAATACTTTTTTGGTTCAAGGTTTACACCTCTACTACTCTAGCTATGAGAGCACTAAATTGTCAATTTCACATGCTTAAATACCAGCAATTCCTTATGTCGCAAATAAAACAAAAGATGGGCACGGTCCCTCAACAGTCTGAACTCAAAGAAATGCAAGATCTGTTGCATGCAGCTGAACAGGTGGGCAAACATACTTTATAATGTGGTTTTGATGCCTTGGAAGCTTCCTCCAGAGCAGCTGTTACTGGATCTGTTATACAAAGGCATGCTTGGTTAAAGGAACAATCTCTGCCTGATCATGTTAAAGCAAAGTTACTGGATGCGCCCCTACAGCAGGATGTTTTATTTGGGGTTAAAGCAGAGGAGGTTTTAAAGAAAATGGAGAATAAGGCAAAATCTATGCAGGCGGTCAAAGATTTCTTACAGGTACAGCCTCCATGCTTCAGCAGAAATTGGCCAATAAAAAATTGGTCCTTTCCAGCTTCTGACAGGCCACAGAGGGGTAAATACAGGCGCCCAAGGGGCAGAGGACAAGCACAAATCCCTTACAAACCTCGCCAATGGGGCGCTTCAACACAGAAGGGAGGAGAAGACAGGTCCCAAACCACTAGAAGGCAAACACAATGACTTAAATATCAAACTGCCAAGCAAAACCCTATTGGCAGCTCCCTTGGGAGGAAAATTAACACTTTTTGCAGACAACTGGCACATCATCACAAAGGACAAATGGGTCCTAGACATTATCTCACATGGATACAGATTCCATTTCCACACCTTGCCAAGGATAAAAGGAATGCCAAACCTGCCACAAAATCAATGGGCAGAGGCCAAAAACTAATTACAGCTCTCATGGGCATGAAAGCTATCCAACCGGTACCTACACAGGAGCAAGGCCAAAGATTTTACTCAAGGCTCTTTCTAGTCCCCATAAAGGACAATGCTTGGAGACCCATTCTGGACCTTTCAATTTTAAACACTTTCTTGCAAGTACCCAAATTCAAGATGCTAACACTACAGCAGCTTCTTCCCATGTTGGGCAAGAAAGCTTGGCTAGTAACGTTGGACCTCAAGGAGGCATACCTGCATGTCCCTATCAGTCAAAATTGCAGAAGATACCTCCGTTTCATTGCAGGTTCAACCCATTACCAATTCTCTGCACTGCCCTTTGGCTTATCTACTACGCCCAGGGTCTTCACAAAATGCCTGGCACCAGTAATTGCATACTGCAGACAGAGGGGAATTCAAATATACCCATACCTGGATGACTGTCTCATACAAGCAGAAAGCAAGGACATTCTCTTACAACACCTGGCTTTTGTAAGACATCTTCTAAGTTGCCTAGGGTACACAGTAAACAAACAGAAATCAAAACTACTGCCCTCACAAACTATGACATTCCTGGGTGCCAGCTTGAATACAACGGCCCAGATGGCTTATCTGACGCCAGACAAACAACTACAATTAACTCAATACTTCAGAACAATGGCAACAAAGACCCAACTCCCTGCAAGAAAAATTCTGCAGGCCTTGGGCTTCATGGCATCTTGCATACTACTAATACCATTTGCAAAACTGCACATGAGGAAATTACAATGGTACCTAAAAAGCGTATGGGCTCAACACAGCCACAGCTCAGCTTGGAAACAATGATAAGTCTCATTCCCTGCCTTCAACAGGAGTTTCTATGGTGGTCACAGGCTTGTCACCTCAACAAGGGTCAGCCTTTCACCCTACCCCCAGCCAGGCAAACTGTGACAACAGATGCCTCGGACTATGCCTGGGGAGCACACAAGGCTTATGGATAGCAGATCAAAGGAATCTGCACATCAATCAAAAAGAAATGCTAGCTGTACAAAATGCTCTGACAGCCTTCAAGGACATCTTGCATCCAGGACAGCTTATCATAAGGACAGATAACACCACAGTAATGTGGTACATAAACAAACAAGGGGGCACACACTCCTACCCTCTATGCAGGCAAGCAATGACCTTGTGGAACACAGCACTGGCTTACCAAATTCAATTACAAGCTCAATTCCTGCCAGGAAAAAAGAACATATTGGCAGACGACCTAAGCAGAAACATCATGGATCCCCATGAATGGAAACTGGATCCACAAGTATTCGCAATGATAACTCAAAAGTGGGGGCTCCCAGACATAGACCTGTTTGCCAGCCCTCAAAACTATCAGCTAACAAAGTTTTGCACAAGGACTTTTCACCAACAAGCTTGGAAAGTGGATGCACTCTCATTCAGCTGGAAAATGCTAACAGTATATGCCTTTCCTCCACTACCCCTTCTCACAAAGGTGCTACTGAAAGTCAGGATGGAGAGACCCCGAATGATACTCATTGCTCCAGACTGGCCACGCCAGCACTGGTACCCACTATTAAGGAATATGGCCCATGGCCCACCATGGATTCTGCCACAAATTACCCACCTGCTCGCACAACAAGTTATAACTGCAGCATTGTTCTGGTGCTTGTAATACTAATTACCTAGCAATGTGTTCAGCTGGTCTGTTTATATCATATCTAAAGAAGCTAGTGCACTAATAACAGTAAGAACAGCGTTGGTGAGCGTCGCTGTTACTACAGTCTGAAAACACTTTGTAAGCGTGCTTTCAGCACTGATAAATCATTGATTGAATATTTTTGTGCTGTGTTTGTATCCTTGTTCATAACTGCCATACAGTAATATTTGGTTAGGAATCCTAGTTTGTGATTACATTCCCATAACTCCTGTCTTTTTCCCTATCTATTACAGGAAACCCCCTGTCTATCCCTCACCACGTGGCACCCAGGGCACACTCAGATAAGGACCTATTCCCAGTGTGGGCTCCAATTTAAACAGTTAAAATTGAACAGAGAATTTGTACCTTTGAAAAGGGACACTAGGGTAAAATTACTTGCCTACTCACTAATTTGTACAGTAAGGAAGTGTGCCGTTGGCAGGAACTAGTCAGTACCTAGCAAAATCTGGTAATCTTACAGTATAATTTCCATGAATTCTGGTAGTGTCTCACTGAATAGTAGCTTACCTTAACATAAACTGGTACACCTACCTTCAGCTACCTTTGAGACCCTGCAGACTCCTAGCGGTGTTTTCCCCGCTCCGCTTCGCCCTCGCTCCGCTCGGGCTCGCTCCGCGCCCCACCCTGCCCCCTTATCCCACCCGCCCCCACTACCTCTACATTTATAAGGTCATTAGCCCAACCCCTTTTCTCTTGACCAATCCTGACCACCAGTCAATTTATCAACTCTCCTCCCACACTCCAGACCTACCTTAACTACCAAGTAAAATCTTCTACCTCAGCTTACCCATTAGCCTTTCTCCCATATATCATGGGTAAAGCCTCATACCCTATTATCCTTCCCACAGTAGTACTCCTCCTTATTCCTTATTACTTAACCAGATATGAAAACCATACACTCTCAGGGATTCCTTTCCCCAAAAGCCACACTAGGTCACACTCAAACAACCCCATCACACCAACACATATTCCCACTACCCACCCTACACTCACAGTCCTAAACCAGTGCATCTTACTCTCCGCTATCCCAAACCATCTACAACTAAATCTAATCTCAAGCTGTTATTCAAGCTACAAAGATTGTTAGATCATTTGAAAACTTGTATTGCCACAGATGGTGACATCCACCCCAATCCAGGTCCTACCACTACCACAGACCCTAATTCCCCAAAGTTTGCCCGTGTCTCTACCAAGTCCCTCCTTATACTTCACCTCAATCTAAGAAGTATAAACAATAAGGTTCATAATTTTCATGCGATGGTAGCTACCCATTCCCCAGACATCATGTGCCTATCTGAAACCTGGCTCAAACCAACTACTAAGAATGAAGAAATCCTTCCCCCTGGATATAACATCCTTAGGGCTGATCGGATTAACAAAAAGGGAGGGGGGTTAGCTGTATTATTCAAGAATACCCTTAACATCGTCCTTAATCCTATCCTACCCCCCAAAATCTCCAATATAGAACATATCTCACTAAAGATCTGCCTAAACACCCAGAAATTCATTAATCTCATTGTAATCTATATACCACCAGGAAATCATTCAGATAACCTTGAGCAATTGCTCAGCAGGCTAGCCTCCAATTGCCCTCAAGAAACCATAGTAATAGGTGATTTTAACCTAGACTGGTCCCTCTACACTGCACCCAAAAACCCCCTCGCAATTAACCTTCATGGTTTTTCCCAAAATATTTCTTCACCTACCAGAATTGGCAACCCTAAACAAAAAGAGAGCATCATTGACTGGATTCTTACTAATAAAGACACACATAATTATTCTACAGGGACACTCCCAAATGACCTCAGTGACCACCTTATTACCTATATCCAGAAACATACGTGTCCATCGAATAACCCCCCCTCTTACAGACTTGTTAGAAACAAGAAGAATTTTGTCCCAAGACTTTTCCTTGCTGAACTCCAATCCTGTAATTGGTCCACCCTGAAAACTTTACCACTCGAAGAGAGCGTAGCACACTTTAATAGTACTTTCCTGAAGATACTGGACTCTCACGCCCCAAACCGTCAAATCAGAACCAAGGAACGAATAGCACCTTGGCTGTCTAGCGAAACCAAATCTAAAATTAAACTTCGAAACCAGGCCTGGCATAACTGGAGAGCAACCAAAACCCCACTAGCTCACATCAAGTTTCAACAGCTTAGAAACACTACTAAAGCGGCCACTACCCAAGACAAAAAACAATATTTTTGTCACCTCCAGGACAAACACCAGAACAACCCAAAGAAATTCTGGGCTGGATTTAATAAGCTCCTCCGCCCGGGTAAATCTACTACCCCAACCCCTGAGAAACTCATTGGGAAAGAACCAGAGATAATAGCCAATGCTTTCAACTCTTTTTTCATCGAGACCATCCAGTCCCTAACCAGTCAGCTTACCACTACCAACCCTTCTTTTACCCACACTAAAGACTCAGTCCACCCCTCCTTTAATCTACAGCCGGTACCTACCTCCTATATACGCATCCTCCTGAAAAAACTCAAACCTACCACCTTAGCTGCTGACCAGCTCCCTGCAGAATACCTTCAAATAGCGTCAGACGCCATTGCCTATCCCATCTCAATATTGATTAATAGAACTATAACTGAAACTACCATTCCTCTATTTGGAAAATCTCATATATCATCCCTCTTCATAAAGGGGACCTCCATGGAAACATCCAACTACCGTCCCATAGCAATACTGTCTCCAATAGCTAAAGTCATGGAACGGTGTGTTCACAAACAGCTCTTACACTATCTCAACCTTAATAGTCTTCTGTCCCCAACTCAGCATGGCTTTCGCCCCCATCACAGTACAACCACTGCCCTTCTTTCCTTTGTTGACTCAGTCAACAACAACCAGAACAAGAAATTAATTTCCTCTGCTCTCTTCCTTGACCTCTCAAAGGCCTTTGATATGGTCAATCATAAGCAACTGCTTCACACCCTGGAAACCCTATACCTTGACATCCCAACCATAAACTGGTTTAAAGCCTATCTCTCGTGTAGGCAACAAGCCGTCCAATGGCAAAACAAGCTATCCGTCCTACTTCCCAACACCATAGGTGTTCCTCAGGGCTCTATACTGGGTCCTCTTCTTTTCTCAGTTTTCATTAATGAACTTCACTCGATCATCCCCAATTCTACATGCATCCAATATGCAGATGACTCTACCCTGATCTGTTCTGACGTCTCCCTCCCGAAACTTCAAACAATCACCCAAAACTGCTTTACGTTAGTGGAAAAATGGTTCTCTAAAAGGCAACTAATCCTTAATCCCACTAAAACCAAACTATTGCTTTTCTACCCCTCTGCAACTACTCATTTAGGTAAAGAACCTCTGAATGCGGACAACATGTTCCATGTGGAATCTATAAATGGTACCATCATATCCCCGGTCTCTCATACCAAACTATTAGGTGTGACCATAGATAACAAGCTTAAATTTGATATACATATTAACCAAACCATTAAATCCGTGAACAAGAAACTTGGATCTATGTACAGAATAAAAAATTTCCTAACCCCTCATACTAAACTAACCATTGCTCGCACTCACCTCCTTTCCACCCTCCTTTATGCCTCACCAATACTGTCGTTCCTCAACATGCGGGAACTCAATAAACTATCTGTTGCCTATAATCATATAGCTAGATTTATAACAGGAACCCCATATCGTACTCACCACTGCCTCAACCTAAATAACCTCGGATGGCTCGAACTCCCCAACCTCCTCAAACTCAAACAACTTACTGAGGCTTTCAAAATAATCAACCAACCGGACAGAACCCCCTCTTTGAGCAATATCCTTACCCCCTACTCTAACCTAAAATCACTCAGGTCAGCTAATAGTGTTCAAGTTCTAACCATTAAATCTAATAACTCTGGAGGTGATGCTCTCTATGCCAATTCCATTGGAAAGCTATGGAACTCTCTACCCAATAGCCTCAGACTAATGACCTCGATTAATCAATTCAAAACTCACCTCAAAATATTTCTTAAGTCTGAATGGTTATGCCCATGTCCTAAACCAGACTAGCCGCTGCTGTATTTACCCTGCATCAGAGATCGCAACTCTTCCCTGTGACTTCAATTGGTCGCCAACCTAGTATTTATCTGTATAATATTACTGATTGTTACTTTATAAATATGTTATTCTAATGGCGTTTCACTGTGTTTGTTTTTCACGCCAACCTACACCATTTGTAAATGTATTCTGTATTGTCTTATCTGTGGAGCTTTTCTCCCCGGGCCTCTACTGAAAATGGACATGTATCCAGCTAGACTAGCCCGGTCAACAAATGTAAAATAAATAATAAATAAATAAATAAATAATAAATACAACAAGACAATCAGATTCTACACAGCCAGCTCAAAACCTTAAACTTGGCTGCATGGCAAATCACCTAGGCAACCAGCCAGCTCCTCTCTCACAAGCTGTTATGGAAGTTATTCTGGAGGCCAGGAGGCCCAGCACCAGGAAAGCCTACTCAGACAAATGGAAAAGGTTTTGCGCCTGGAACCAAGCTAAAGGCCAAAATACCCTTCAGCCTGACATACCTCAGATTCTGCAATATCTAACTGAAATGTTACACAAAGGGCTTTCTTTTTCATCTATTAAAATCCATGCCTCAGCCATTTCTGCTCACTACAACACGGATCCTCCCTTATTTTCACATCCACTCTTAAGGCAGTTTCTCAGAGGGGCCAAGAACATTAGGCCTCCCAGGAGAGCACCAACACCTACTTGGGACCTCAGTTTTGTTCTGGAAAAACTCACGCTACCTCCTTTTGAACCAGCTTTCTCAGCTGACCTAAAGTTTATATCATGGAAGACTGCCCTGCTTTTAGCAATCACTTCAGCTAGAAGAGTTTCAGAGCTTCAGGCAGTAATGGCAGTAGAGCCTTTCCTCATTTTTCATCAAGACAGGGTTTCTCTACGAACTAACCCCTCCTTTATGCCTAAAGTGGTATCCAGTGTGGCCCTAAATCAAACCATCCATTTACCCACATTCTTTCCAAATCCACAGAACAAAGGAGAAAGACTCCTGCATTCCTTGGACATTCACAGACAGCTACGTTACTACTTGCATAAAACTAAGGTTTTCAGAAAATCTGACCAGCTTCTTGTATCATATGCTACAGCATCACAAGGAAAGGCTATCTCAAAACCAACCATTTCTAAATGGATAGGACATTGCATACGTTTTTGCTACACCCACCATGGAAAACCAGATCTCCTTCAAGAATGCAACTGCAGTCATAACATATGGGTTGTCCTGCCTCAGGCAGCCCTCGGTCGGCCGGATTCCAAAGTCTGGGTCCGACGTCGGCTGATGTCGCATTTCTCTCCGACGTCAGAGCGGCTGGAGTACATAAGCATCAGCCGATGCCATTTTCTTCAGTCTTTCTTGCCGTGCGGTGCCCGAAGCAGAAGCAGTTCGCAAGTGCCGGTCGGTCAGCTCCTGTATTCTTCGAATCCAAAGTCATCATAAAAGCTAAGTACCCCGTTGGGGACCTTTTCTTGCCTCAGCCGATGTCAGAAATTACTGAAAAAGTTAACAATTGTCTGTCTTGTGGTAAACAAATACCTCATAAGGATTTCCACTCTTACTGTCTTCCTTGCCTTGGCCCAGACCACGATGTCTCGGCCTGTGTCGCCTGTGTTCGCTTCAATAAGCGCACTCTTAGGCGCCGGGCGGAGTTCGCTGAAGACTTTTTCGGCGATAAATTTGCTTATACAATGCCGTCGGAACTTCCGACATCGCAGACTCCTAAGAAATGAAAAGACCGGGACCGACATCCTCGGCCCGCGTCTTCCACCGACTCCACGCCAAAACCTACCGCGAGTGCTCCGGTTCCCCCTGAGACGGTTATTTCACCGCTCCGAACCGAAGACACCGCTTTACTGACACCTCCGATACCGGAGGCCACACCGATGCCAGTTATAGATTTTCCTCCGGATACTGAAACCGAGGAAATGCCCGAGACCATTGCTGTAGATAAGGTCACTCCTGCACGTGGAGCTGCTAGGCCTCCTATGGCCATGTCTATTAAGGCCTACACACGTGCTAAGGCAGCCAGCAAGACCAAGCACCTTACTGCTAAGGCCTTACCTCAGCCTACTCCTGAAACACAAATCATGACTATGGCCGCAGACTCAATTTCCATGATTAGAGGTTCACAGGCCCATCCTGAGAGAGGATCCCAGCCTCCTCCTGATAAGAGGCCCCGGGTTGAACCCTCTGACCCTATCCCTTCAGATGAAGATTCTGAGGACTCTGTTCACTCCGATGGCCAGGAAGAGCCCTTCCAGACCTATGAGGACTCGGATGCAGAGGATTCCATCCCCTCGGCCTCCCCTCCTGAGGATATTTCTTTTGGGGAAGTTCTGCATACCATGAGGGAACATTTTAAGTGGCAAGGCCAGGAATATTCTGATTCCAGAAAGCGCCTTCGAATCTTCCTTAAAAAGCCCCAACACAGGCCCCTGGCTATACCTCCTGTACTTGATGTTTTGGATGACCTATACTCTGACTCCAGTGTTACCCCGGATACTCTTCCTCCTGCCCCAGCCAAGCCAGACAGATATTATAGGGTCCCAGAAACACATTCTCATTTCTTTAGGGCCCATGCTGTTGATTTAGAAACTATTTCTCAGGGACCTAAAGGGGTTTCAGCATCCACCTCCAAAAATCCCTTGCGTTCCAACAGGGAAGCTAGGTCATTAGAGAGATGGGGGGAAAAAGGTCTACACCTCCACTACTTTATCTATGAGAGCTCTGAGTTGCCTCTTTCATATGTTTCAATATCAGGATTACCTGTTAGATGATTTACAGAAAACATTGGCCTCTCCTGAACCTTTAGAAAGGAAGTCTTTGCAGGAAGCTGTACATAATTCTCAGCAAGTCAGCAATCGCCTTCTGCAGTGTGGATATGATGCATTGGAAGCTTCATGTAGGGCAGCTATGACAGGGGCGGTCATTCGTAGACATGCATGGTTAAAAGAACAACCTCTACCAGATCATGTTAAGGCAAAACCTCTTGATGCACCTTTGGAAAAGAACAAGCTTTTTGGTACTAATGCTAAAGATGTGTTAAAGTCCATCGAGGAAAAAGCAAAATCAGTTCAGACAGTCAAAGATTTCCTCCAGGTTCAGCCACCCAGATTCAGCAGGAATTGGCCTTCTAAAAACTGGTCCTTTCCTAATCCTGAAATATTTCAAAGGGGTAAAAACAGGCGTGGCCGAGGAAGAGGACAATACAGAGGTTCTTACAGGGGACGACAATGGCAACCAGCAAACCAAAGAAGTGACACAGGGCTCTCCCCTGCCCCACAGGGACAATCTCAATGACTTTCCTCTACTTCCGCTGACCAAGGAGCAAATAGAAGCTCCCTTGGGCGGAAAATTATCTCTGTTTTCAGACAATTGGCACAGATTGACAAAGGACAAATGGATTTTGGACATTATAGACCAAGGTTACAGGTTCCACTTTCATACCTTACCAAGAAAACAAGGCATGCCAAACCTACCACAAAATCAGAGGGCAGAGGCTATCAAGCAAATTTCTCTGCTTGCTCAGATCAAAGCAATAGAAAGAGTTCCACAACAAGAACAAGGCCAGGGGTTTTACTCAAGACTGTTCCTTGTTCCAAGAAAAGAAACTCAATGGAGACCAATACTGGATTTGTCCGCATTAAACACTTTTCTCATAGTACCAAAGTTCAAAATGCTGACTCTACTGCAACTCCTTCTCATGCTGGGCAAGGGGTCTTGGATGATTACTCTGGACCTCAAGGAGGCATACCTGCATGTCCCTATCAGACACAGCTGCAGAAGATACCTCAGATTTCTTGCAGGGCCAGAGCATTATCAATTCTCAGCATTGCCATTTGGCTTATCTACTGCGCCCAGAGTATTTACAAAATGCCTGGCTTCAGTAATTGCTCATTGCAGGCTCCAGGGGATCCAAATTTACCCATACCTGGACGACTGCCTCATACAAGCGGACAACAAATTGATTTTGACAAAAAACTTGAACTATGTCATACAATTGCTACAGGCTCTGGGATACACAGTCAACTTCCAAAAGTCAAGACTTCAGCCATCCCAGCAAATAACCTTCTTAGGAGCCAATCTAGACACAGCCTCTCAAATGGCTTACCTGACAGAAGACAAGCAAGAGAAGTTAACTCATTATTTCAAAGGTTTGGCAAAACTCACCCAGATGACTGCAAGGGGATTCCTACAGGCCCTGGGTTACATGGCATCCTGCATTCTCCTGGTTCCATTAGCAAGACTACACATGAGAAAGCTTCAATGGTACCTAAAAAAGCCTATGGTCTCAGCACAGCAACAACCTAGAGACAACCATACCGCTCATTCCATGCCTACAAAAGGAATTCCTATGGTGGGCCTCGGTAAGCCAGGCAAACACAGGTATGTCATTCAAAAAACCTCAGATAACACAGACCATGACCACAGACGCCTCAGACCTTGGATGGGGGGGCACACATGGAGGGCAGATGTATACAAGGACAATGGTCTCCAAAGGAAACACATCTGCATATAAACCAAAAGGAAATGCTGGCAGTAATGCATGCCATCGAGGCCTTTCGACAACAACTTCAGCAAGGCCATCTACTGATACGGACAGACAACACCACTGTGATGTGGTACATAAACAAGCAAGGGGGCACCCATTCCTACCCCCTTTGCAGACTGACAATGAATCTTTGGGAAAAATCACTGAGCCTAAACATACAGTTGCAATCCCAGTTTGTTCCAGGCAAAGACAATGTGCTGGCGGACAGCCTAAGCAGGAATTTCATAGATCCACACGAGTGGAGGTTACATCCGAAATCTTCACACAACTCACCTCGACATGGGGCAGGCCAGAAGTAGACCTATTTGCCTCCCACCTCAACCATCATCTACAAAAATTCTGTTCAAGGACATACCATCCACAAGCTTGGAAAATAGATGCTCTTTCATTCAACTGGAACTTTCTAAAAATCTATGCATTCCCACCTCTGCCACTGATGACCACAGTATTACTAAAGATCAAAGCAGAGAGGACCAAGGGGATCCTAATAGCTCCAGACTGGCCAAGACAACACTGGTACCCACTACAACGGAGCATATGTCACAACAAAAAGTGGGCCCTTCCCCAATGGCCCCTACTTTTGACTCAACACAACTTCAAAACAGTGCATCCAAACCTTCAGACACTGCAGCTAACAGCCTGGGAGATCCCATGAATAACCTCAATCTATCTCTCTCCAAGGAAGTTCAGCGGATATTAACAGAAGCTCGAAGACCATCCACCAGAAAGGTTTACTTAGCAAAATGGAAGAGATTCAGCATTTGGAATACCAGCAAGGGACATGATGCATCATTATTGAATATCCCACTCATCCTGGAATATTTGGCAGATATGTTACAGAATGGACTCTCATATTCTTCCATAAAGATACATGCTTCAGCTATCTCAGCTAGATATAACACTGATCCGCCTGTGTTTTCACATCCTTTGTTAAGGCAATTCCTCAGGGAATCAAGAACATTAAGCCACCAAGAAAGGCTCCAGTGCCAGCTTGGGACCTCAACTTTGTCCTAGAAAAACTGACTCTACCTCCCTTTGAGCCAGCAGCTTCAGTGGACTTACAATTTTATCATGGAAGACAGCTTTCCTGTTGGCAATTACCTCAGCAAGAAGGGTTTCGGAACTACAGGCCCTAATGGCAACACCACCGTTCATAATCTTTCACAGAGACAGGGTCTCCTTAAGAACCAACCCTACTTTTATGCCAAAGGTGGTATCTAGGGTTTCTTTAAATCAAGCTATTCACCTGCCTACTTTCTTCCCCAATCCTGAGAGCAAAGGGGAAAGACTGTTGCATACCATGGACATTCACAGACAACTTCGCTACTACCTGGACAGAACCAAGACCAGTAGGAAGTCTGATCAGCTTTTTGTAGCTTACGCCCCTGGAGTACAAGGAAAAGCAGTTTCCAAACAGACTATTTCAAAATGGATTGGACATTGCATCAGATTTTGTTATTCCTTCCATGGGAAGAATGTTCCAGCCAATGTCAGACCACACTCCACCAGAGCTACAGCCACCTCTACAGCATTCTTAAGAGGGGTGCCTACAAAAGACATTCTAGAAGCTGCTACATGGAGCTCCGTGCATACATTCTCCAAACACTACAATCTCCCTTTATATTCCAGATCCAGAGCAGGCTTTGCTTCGGCAGTCCTGTAGGGTTTGATTGCCACACCATCTCTTTCCTAGAGCATTCCTCCCCCCCCAGCTAAGCTATGGTATTCAACCCATATGTTATGACTGCAGTTGCATTCTTGAAGGACATAGTACAGTTTTGTACCTACCGTAAATGTAGATGTCCGATAGATATGCAACTGCAGTCGGATTTTCCCTCCCTCCATACCCCTCTATGCCTTGGGTCCACTCCTATCCCTGTTTCTCTTAGCTGGGGATATCTGTTATGGTGTATCTGTTTATTGCTTACTTATTTGTCTGGAATCCTGTTTTTGTCTTCCAATTTGATTACAGCCTTCCTTGGAGGGCACCTGGCATCTGGGGCAAGAAACACTGAAGAAAATGGCGTCGGCTGATGCTTATGTACTCCAGCCGCTCTGACGTCGGAGAGAAATGCGACATCAGCCGACGTCGGACCCAGACTTTGGAATCCGGCCGACCGAGGGCTGCCTGAGGCAGGACAACCCATATGTTATGACTGCAGTTGCATATCTATCGGACATCTACATTTATGGTAGGTACAAAACTGTACTTTCCTGCTATCATAAGGCCCCACTCTACCAGGGCAGCAGCTACATCTACAGCCTTCCTCTGGAGGGTACCAACCAAGGATATTCTGGAAGCTGCAACTTGGATTTCAGTACACACCTTCACCAAGCATTATCACTTACCACTTTACTCTAAGACCAGGGCGGGCTTCGCCACTGCAGTTTTGCAGGGCCTTCTAGCCCCCTCTAACCCTGTTTGACTCCTCCGCCCATCCTTAGCTTTGGGATTCTACCCAAGTGTGATGACTGCAGCAGGGTAACATGATGAACATAGTACAGTTTTGTACCTACCATAAATGTAGATCTTCGAGTGTATACCCTGCTGCAGTCCAGGTTGCCCTCCCTCCATCCCCTCTAAAACTAGCTGAACTTATCTCTATTCTGTACAACCTCTGTGGTGTATTTCCTTGTGCCTAAGGGTTTATTTTCTGCACAGTCTGTAAAGGTAGATAATTTTTGCTTAATAAGTTCCATAATATGCTGCTGGTATTTCAGCATGTGAAACTGGCAATTCAATGCCCTAATGGCGAGAGTTGGAGAGGTGTATACTTTTTTACCCCATCTGTCTAAATCTCGGGAATCCCTGTCCGAAGGGGTGGGATTCTTAGCTGTAGTTACTTTTATACCTTTAGGCCCCTGGAAAATGACCTCTGCGTCAGCAGTAGGATTTCTGAAAAGAAATTTTTGAGAGTCAGGGACTCTAATACCTGTCTGGTTTCCTTGGAGCAGTGGGTAAAGTATCAGGAGTTAGACTGGATTCCATAAAGACATCATCCACAACATCCAGAACAGGAGGGATTGCTAAAGGTCTATGTTGAGGTAAATTTAAAAATTCTCTGAGTCTCTTTTTGGACTGAGGATAATCCTGGCATTCCCAGTGGAAATGCTCTCTTAAAGTATGAAGGGTTTCATCAATAGAAAAATCCTCTAGGCCCAGACCACGATGTCACTGGTTGTCGGTTTTGTGCTAGGTTTAACAAGCGCACTATTAAACGTCGGTTTGATTTTGCCTTACATTACTTTGGCAGAAAATTCAATTACACCATGCCATCGGAACTTCCGATGACCGGAATACATAAAAAGCGCAAAGACAAGGACAGGCATCCGAGGACCAAAACTGACGATGAGGCCTCTTCTAGGCCGGTCGCCGGTTCTCCGGTTTTCAGCGAGGTGCCTTCGCAGCCCCTGACGACTGCTTCTGCAGAACCACAGGCCGCCTCCGACTCCCAAGTGGAGCTGGCTGGGCCTTCGGACGCTCACGTATTTCAGCCTACCGAAACTAACCCTTCAGGGGGAACCGAAGTAGCTGAGCAATCCACAGCTTCAGAGGGTGTTTTCAGACCTACTCAGTTAAACATTAAACCCTCTGCTAAGTCTAAGCCTCCCTTAAAAACAAAGAAACAAATACAGCATTCTCCAGGACAGGCCTCCATGCCTAAGAAACAAATGCTCAAAATGGCCGAAGACCTTATCACCCTGATCAGGGGGTCCCATCCCCCTCCTGATAAAAGGCCCAGACAGGATGCAGACTATGACTCATCCAACCAGGTATCCATTTCTTCAGATTCATCCTCAGACCTAGGATATTCTTTACCCCATTATGAGGAATCTGATGCTGAGGAATCAATTCCATCAGCCTCTCCACCTGAGGCCTACTCCTTTGGGGAAACCTTACATACCATGAGGGAGCATTTCCATTGGGAAGGCCAGGATTACTCAGAATCCAAGAAAAGGCTGAGAGACTTCCTTTTATTACCTCAACACAGACCTCTTGCTATTCCGCCAGTGTTAGATATTGTGATGATGTGTATACTGAATCCAGTTAAACCTGACAGATATTACAGAGTCCCTGACTCACACAAATATTTGTATAAAAGCCCTGTTGCTGACCCTGAAACTATTTCTCAGGGACCCAAAGGGATTAAGGCCTCATCAGCAAAAAAAAAACAGTTCCCTCTGACAGAGATTCCAGAGCATTAGACAGATGGGGAAAGAAAGTATCTACGTCTGCAACTTTAGCAATGAGAGCCTTAAATTGCCAGTTTCACATGCTAAAATATCAACAATGTTTGATGTCTCAGTTGAAACAAAAAATGCTTCCAGATTCAGATCCTCCTAATTTTAAAGAAATGCAGGACTTATTGCATGCAGCTGAACAAGTGGGAAAACTTACTTTGCAATGTGGTTTTGATTCTTTAGAGGCCTCCTGTAGAGCAGCAGTTACAGGCTCTGTCATTAGAAGGCATGCTTGGTTAAAAGAACATACGTTACCAGATCATGTTAAAGCAAAATTATTGGATGCACCTTTGCAGTGGGATGTGTTATTTGGAGTTAAAGCAGAAGAGGTATTAAAGAAGATGGAAGATAAGGCAAAATCTATGCAAACGGTGAAGGATTTCTTACAGGTTCAGCCTCCTTGATTTAGCAGAAATTGGCCACCAAATAATTGGTCCTTTCCAGTTACAGACAGACCTCAAAGGGGCAGATACAGACGTCGAAGAGGTAGAGGTCAACCACAAGGTTCTTACAGGCCTCGACAGTGGGGTGCTCCAGGCCAGAAGGAAGGGGAAGACAGGCCCCAACCATATAAAAAGCAGCCTCAATGACTTCCCACTACAGCTGCCAAACAGCTCTCTCTTGGCAGCCCCCTTAGGAGGACAACTGGCACTTTTCTATCACAATTGGCATTGGATCACCAAAGACAAATGGGTTCTCAACATTGTATCTCAAGGTTACAGGTTCCACTTTCACACTCTGCCAAGGTTAAAAGGAATGCCAAATCTGCCACCAAATCAATGGGCAGAGGCTCAAAAACAAATTACAGCACTCATGGACATGAGAGCTATTCAAAAGGTACCACCACAGGAGCAAGGACAAGGATTTTACTCAAGACTCTTTCTGGTTCCCAGAAAGGACAAAGCCTGGAGGCCCATTCTGGATCTTTCTTCTCTAAACACTTACCTGGATGTTCCGAAATTCAAAATGTTGACACTACAGCAGCTTCTTCCCATGCTGGGCAAGAAAGCTTGGCTCGTGACCTTGGACCTCAAGGAGGCATACCTGCGTGTCCCTATCAGACAAAACTGCAGAAGATACCTCAGATTCATAGCTGGTTCAATGCACTATCAATTCTCTGCACTGCCCTTTGGCTTATCTACTGCGCCCAGGGTCTTCACAAAGTGCCTGGCACCAGTAATTGCATTTTGCAGACAGAAAGGAATTCAAATGTATCCATACCTGGATGACTGCCTGATTCAAGCAGAGAGCAAGGACATTCTTCTAAAGCATCTGGCGTTCATAAAAAAGTTAAGTTGCCTGGGGGTACACAGTAAACGAAAAGAAATCAAAACTAGTGCCCTCACAAAAGATAATATTCCTGGGTGCCAGCTTGAACACAATGGCCCAGATGGCTTATCTCACGCCAGACAAGCAAGGACAACTGACTCAATACTTTCAATTGATGGCAACAAAGACCCAACTCCCTGCAAGAAAAATTCTGCAGGCCTTGGGTTACATGGCATCTTGCATACTACTAATTCCATATGCCAGACTGCATATGAGGAAACTACAATGGTAGCTAAAGAGTGTATGGTCTCAACACTGTCAAAGTTTGGAAACAGTTATACCACTAATTCCTTGCCTTCAACAGGAGTTTCGATGGTGGGCTCAAGCTTGTCACCTCAACAAGGGACAGCCTTTCACTCAACCCACAGCCAGGCAAACACTGACAACAGATGCATTGGATTACGCCTGGGGAGCACACATGGCAGGAAAATGTATTCAGGGCGAGTGGCCCGCAGAACAAAGGCATCTTCACATTAATCAAAAAGAGATGCTAGCTGTACAAAATGCCCTTATAGCTTTCAAGGATCTGCTGCATCCAGGACAACTATTACTAAAGACAGACAACACCACAGTTATGTGGTACATAAACAAGCAAGGGGCACACACTCCTACCCCCTCTGCAGACAAGCCATGACCTTGTGGAACACAGCTCTAGACTACCAAGTTCATCTGCAAGCACAATTCCTGCCAGGAGAGAAAAACACGCTGGCAGACGACTTAAGCAGAAACATCATGGATCCCCATGAATGGGAATTGAATCCACAAATATTCAGAGTGATAACACAGAAATGGTGGAGCCCGGACATAGATCTGTTTGCATCCCCAATGAATTGCCAGCTACAGAAATTCTGAACAAGGAGTTACCATCCACAAGCATGGAAAGTGGATGCCCTCTCATTCAGCTGGAAAAACCTACAAGTATACGCTTATAGATAGATTTTGCCTCAAATCCCACATCTGCTGACACTGCACAACAATCAGATACTTCACAGCCAGTTAAAGACCTTAAACCTAGCTGCATGGAAAATTCCTTAGTCAAGCAAGCAATGCCTCTCTCCAAAGCTGTTATGGATGTCATTCTGGAGGCTAGAAGGCCTAGTACCAGGAAAGCCTATTTGGATAAATGGAAGAGATTCTGTGCCTGGAACCAGGCTCACAGCCTTGACCCTCTTGTCCCAAACATTCCTCAGATACTACAATATTTAACTGAGATGCTGGACAAGGGCCTCTCCTTTTCATCCATCAAAATCCACGCGTCTGCCATTTCTGCTCATTACAACACGGATCCACCAATTTTCTCTAATCCTTTGCTAAAACAGTACCTCAAAGGGGCTAAAAACATAAGACCGCCCCATAGAGCACCTACTCCAACTTGGGACCTCAACTTTGTTTTGGAAAAATTAACTTTACCTCCTTTTGAGCCAGCTAACACAGCAGAATTAAAATATATCTCTTGAAAAACTGCTCTGCTACTGGCAATAACATCAGCACGAAAAGTTTCAGAATTACAGGCACTAATGGCAGTGGAACCTTTCCTCATTTTCCACCAGGACAGGGTGTCTTTAAGAACTAATCCTACGTTTATGCCAAAGGTGGTATCAAGTGTGGCTCTAAACCAAACTATTCACTTGCTAACTTTTTATCCAAAACCACAGAATAAAGGGGAGAGACTACTGCATTCTTTGGACATTCACAGGCAGTTACGCTTCTACTTGGACAAAACCAAAGCTTTCAGAAAATCTGAGCAATTATTGGTAGCATATGCTGCAGGAGCACACGGAAAAGCCATTTCAAAACAGACTATTTAAAAATGGATAGGACATTGTATACGTTTCTGCTATACACACCATGGGAAACCTGTACCTAGCAGCATTAGATCTCACTCCACCAGGGCAACAGCCACTTAACTGCCTACCTCAGAGGAGTACCTACCAAGGATATTTTGGAAGCAGCAACATGGAGTTCTGTGCATGCCTTCACCAAACATTACCATTTGCCTTTATACTCCAAATCCAGAGCTGGCTTCGCCACTGCTGTGCTGCAGGGCCTTATAGCCACCCCTAATGCCTTATAGAACCAGCCACCCTACCTCAGCTTTGGGATTCCACCCAAGTGTAATGACTGCAGCAGTGTAACACGATGAACATAGTACAGTTTTGTACCTACCATAAATGTAGATGTTCGAGTGTAAACACTGCTGCAGTCCAGGTTACCCTCTCTCCTTCCCCTCTTACTTGTTGGTACGTACCTAGGTCTTCTACCCTTCACTGCCTATGGGGAGTATTTGCTGGTAACTGAACGTTCTTGTTTGCTTTTCTTATGTATACTTTACTAGCAATTTGAATTGCCTACCTATTTGGGGGCACCTGACATCTGGGGCAAGAAAAACTGAAGAAAATGGCGTCGGCTGCATCTTATATACCCCTGTCGTACTGACGTCAGGGAGGAGGCGACAGCAACCGACACCGTACCAAGACTTTGGAACTCAGGCTGACTGGGGAACCGCCTGACGGCAGGATAACCCAAGTGTAATGACTGCAGCAGTGTTTACACTCGAACATCTACATTTATGGTAGGTACAAAACTGTACTTTTTGGATCTCAGCAAACTGAACAAATCTTTTTGAAAAAACAAATTCTTGATCGTCACATTTCAGTCCATTCTTCCATTTTTAGAAAAGAACAACTGAATGTACTCTGTAGATCTTCAGGATGCATACTACCACATAAAGATGGACAGATGTTCCAGAAGATTCCTTTGCTTTCGGCTAGGATCTTGTCATTACCAATTCAGAGTTCTGCCCTTTGGTCTCACCACAACCCCCAGGGTGTTCACGAAATTAATTGCAGTAGTAGCAGCTTACTTAAGACTGCAAGGATTCCAGGTGTTTCTGTATCTAGATGACTGCCTTATTTCCGCTACTACCAGGGAGCTACTGATAACAGCAAAACAAAAGGTCTTACAATTATGTGACCATTTAGGCATCACAATCAACTTCAAGAAATCCTTGCTGGAACCAACAGGGGATCTAGCATTTATAGGAGCTTCTTTGGATACAACAACATCCATTGCCTCACTTTTTCTGTCTTGACTGGAAACTATTCAGACTCAAGTCCAGACACTAGTACACATGGACAAGGTACCTGCACAGCAAGTACTTAAGACATTAGGTTCAGTGGCAGTTGCCATAACTTTTGTTCCCCTAGCCAAGTTCCACATGAGAATTTTACAATGGTTGCTTGCAGCACAGTGGTCCATCCTTCAGCATCCCTTGTCACTGCCAGTCTTGATCACCAACACATACAAGAGAGAACTCTTATGGTGGGCTCATTTGAAACAAATCTTACAAGGGTGCCCGTTCATTTCCCCTCATCCCAAAGCCACAGTGATCACGGATGCTTCCCAACTTGGGTGGGATGGCATTGTCAGGGAAAGACAGTCCAAGGTATGTGGCCCCCAACGAAGGCCAATCTGCACATAAATGTTCTAGAGATGAGAGCAGTGCTGTTAGTGTTGCAAGCATTCCAGGACTGTCTACCTCTAGGGACGATTGCGATTCAGACAGACAACATGTCATTGGTCTGGTACATCAACAAACAAGGGGGGACCAGGTCTTACCCCTTATGCTGAGAAGCCCTCAGAGTATGGCAGTGGGTGATCATATCCAACTGCTTTCTGATTGCAGTGCATATTCTGGGGAAGTCAAATGTCATAGGAGACAAATTGAGCAGGTACATTCTTCTACCTCACTAGTGGTCCCTCAATCCAGAAGTTTCGGAAAGGATATTCTGCACAGTGGGCCAGCCTTGCTGCGACCTTTTTGCCTCCCCTATGAACAACAAATGCAGCAGCTACTTTGCCCTCATTCCCCCAGAGTGGGAATTACCAAGTGATGCTCTTCTTTACAATTGGTCACCCGGCCTCCTTTATGCCTTTCCTCTGATCCCATTAATTCCAAAATTTCTGCAGAAATCAGCCAAGTTGAAGAGCAAAGTCATCCACATTGCCCCCTTTTGGCCTCGGCAAATTTGGTTCCCCTTCTTTTGGCCTCATCTGGTGCTACAACCTTAGATTCTGGCTCCAACTTCGGACCTCCTGTCTCACCCAACAGGCATCAGTCATCCAGACATTACAACCCTCAAAATGACAGCTTGGTTTCTCCAATTCCTTTAGTGGCCAGAGATGATATGCTCTCTTCCCCAATTAGATGCATACTTTTGCCATCTCACAAACCATCTACGTGTAAACTTTATATACAAGTAAATGGAAAAGATTTGTTCTTGGGCCTCTCTACAATCATCATATTGGTCCTTTCTCAGCACCAGTACACAAAATCCTTCATTTCCTAGCCTCCATCTTCAAGGAAGACGCTTCCACTTCTACTGTTAAAATTCAACTAGCAGCCACTTCTCATTTCACAATGATTTACTTGGATCATCGGTGGCCTCACATAGGCTTTGTAAAGCCTTTTTGAAAGGTGCTGTCCTCCTTAAACCCCCTTGCAAGGATTCCACACCTCCTTGGGACCTTACTCTGATGCTCCAGTCTATGACACAATCCCCCTTTGAACCAGCCTTTAGGTGTGAGCTAAAGTTTTTATCCTGGAAATCTATGTTTTTGGTTGTCATTACTAGATGAATTTCGGAAATTCATGCGCTTTCGTCTATGCCACCATATTTGATTTTTCTTAATTATAGAGTTTCTCTCAGAACAAACCCATCTTTTCTTCCTAAGGTAGTTTCCAAAACCAACCTTAATCAATGCATCAGTCTTCCGGTGTTTTTTCCGAATTACTGTAACAAGGGTGAGTACTTATTACACCTGTTAGATGTTCACAGATAACTAAGATTCTGCCTTGACATGACCAAAGGTATCAGAAAATCCAACCAGCTATTTATTTCCTTTTCGCACATTAAATTAGGGCAGTCTGTGAGCAAAGTGACTCTAGCCAAATGGATTACAGACTGCATTTTCTTTGTTTATAAGAAGAGAGGTATTCCTGTGCCAGTACCCCCAAAAGCACACTTAGTGAAAGTGGTTGCTACTTCCACGGTCTTCCAGTCAAGAACATCCATAAATGAAATGTGAGCAGCTGCAACTTGGGCATCTCTCCATACCCTTCTTAATCATTACAAGTTAGGTCTTGTCTCAAGGGGAAAAGCGTCATTTGGTTCATTGATGCTCAGGAATGTCCTTCCTTGAGTCCACCCAGGATTATTAGTAGCTGAGGACTCTTGTCTCACATGTTGATGACAAAATGAAGATTGACAACTTCAGAAAAAAGAAGTTAAGTTTTACCATAACGTTCTGTCTGAGTTGTCCATCTTCTTTTATCACCAACTTCCCTCTCCCTGTTCCCCTGCCAGATTTCCTGGAAGAACAGACATTCCCCCTGACAGGTTTCCCTTTGGAATTGATTGTTACTCCAGATATGGTCCCTTTCAGGTATTTTTACTTCCTTCTTTCACTTATGAGCAAACTCGATCTGAGGTAATCTACTCTAAGCATTATGGGTAAGGGATGTGCTCGAGAGTTTTTTGGAATCCACGACCTGTAGAAGCGGCCGAGTCGGTTTCAAGGGTTAGGAACCGAACCCACACATTGATGACAAATGAAGATGGACAACTCAGATGGAACATTATGGTAAGACATAACTTCTTTTTTAATTGGATTCCAAGTGCCTCAGACTTCACCTTATGTCAGTTCTGCCCAGTATAGTAGCCTAATCTTTTTATCTGTCCAGGGTTTTAAACCCCCTTTCCCCAGACACAGATGTTACTATAACTAATAGTCAGAAGTATATTGGCCCAACCACACATTTCTTTTTCAGCCTCCAACTTATCTCAGTACAAAGATGGCTGCAGCCTGCCCTGTTCAGGCCTTTCTGGCTCTGCGATGCTCTCAGATAAACTCTATCAATATGTTTTTTTTTTTTTTGGGGGGGGGATGCTGTCTCATCCCTGCTTCATTTTGACAGCTGTCTTCAGTTCCCAGTGCTGGGTCTACCAGTCCTCTTACACCAGTTTTGACTGTGGCTGAAATCCTAAGGATGTATGTGGGGGAAGTGCTGTCCTGCATCTGCTGTTTCCTTTTTTTTACTTTAAGACCTACTTCTAGTTTCCTTCCTCCTTTGATTAAGTGGTTTGTGTTGTGGTGATCTCCCCTGATCTCACCGGAAGGTCAGTCTTACTCCCACCCTTTCCCCTTGTAGACTACACTTTCCACTGTACAAACCCCAGCCTCTGACAGGGGCATTAATGAGGAACATCTACATAAACACTTCCCACAGTGGAATGGGCACATCCCCATCCCTCACTGCCACTTGGTCAGACACCCAGGGTACTAATTGAACCCAGGTCGCTTGGGTCTTAGTCGGGGCTTTATACCTCTACACTACCAGAATGCCTAACATATTTGTAATCAACTTAAAAAAATGACCTGGAGTGTCAGCTGGGAAGGGCCGGAATTTATAAAATAGTAAAGTGTTTGGATCAAACACATGGAGCTAGAGATTATGGTGACAGCTCATCTAGAAGACTAGTGGAGTGTGTTAGGGCTCTGTACTCAGTCCCCTTCTCTTCAGAATGTACTTGCCCGACGTGATGGAAATTATACTGTTTACTATCAAAATCTTGAAAGTTCATAAAAAAATCCATTCGGAACCTCGAATGGAAAGGCTGAATCACAAATTTCACTTAGGTAAAATGTCATATCTGCTGAAAGAGTTTAGCAGATTCGACAATTTTGCTGAATATAAAACATGATGTCCACACAGGAGCGCAGGTAAGTGTAACTCCTATACTTCACATCACATCTTTGCAGGGGGCAAGCCCCCCTGCACCTCCCTGTGGGAGCTGTGCCTTCCACACCCCCTGCTAACTATATATTTCAACTCTGAGATCGTACTACAGTGAGGAAAGGGATGAATGTCCCAATCCACACTGTACCACAGTCTCTAGCCCTTAGATCGAGTTCATATTAGCAAATGCACAGTGGCATTCCCTGATATGAACTATCGAGAGTCGGCAACACAGCAGTCGACCATCTGCCATCCGATATCCTGTCTGCAGAGAATCTGCATTTGGGATTTTGATAGTAAACCAAATTATACATCTAGCAACCAAAACCTCATAAAAGTCATCAAGCACAAAAGTGATGCTGGCAGATCCAGTTTTGCCAGCACCATTGCCAAAAAATGGAACACCCTACCAATCCATACTACCTCTACCACCTCCACTACTCAGTTTAAAAAACTCCTGAAACACCATTTTCAGAATAATTGGTTATGCTCATGCCACTCACTAGGCTAACCCTTAAATAGGTAACTCCTCTGTACCCCAATTACCCTTGGACAGTCTGTTTCATGAATACAAAATTCTGCCACTTTCAGGTCTTTGGGGTAGATTTATTTTGATACTCTATACCTAAATGTTTGACTTCTGTATGAACTGTCAATTTAATGTATCCCATACTGTATGTATCATCTCCTCAGGTGTATGTAATGTAATCTCTCATAACATGAAAGGTATGTTCCATGTTAATTGCCTATTATTCTGTGTATGTAATGTTTTGGAGCTTATCTCCCTGGGCCTCTGCTGAAAATCGACCTGTGTCCAGTCAGACTTTCCCAGTTAACAAATGTAAAATAAAAATAAAATAAATACATATATTTATATAAAATATGTATATAGGATATATATTTTACCAACACTCCTTACCCTGGAAAAAAATTGATATATGCAGCATCACAGACACCTGTTTTGGGACCATTGGAACCACTCCATCTGTGGAAGGTTTCAATGCTTATCAAATGTTTAGGTCCACCACATTAGATGAAGGCACTAAAAGTATTGGTGTCCCCATCTTCTTAAAAAACACTTTATCCCCAAACTCATTAGACAAGATAATGACCTGGAACTTCTTCATGTTCAACTTATTATTAAGAAAATCCCTTATCATTTCATACCTAACTAAAGGACCCCCTCTATGCCCCCCTGACCCATACCTTCTGCCTAACTAGTATGAAGTCCCTATGCATTAAGTTAGACACTGTTCTGCAAAGAGGTTTCAACTATCCCTTTGTAAACTAAGGCAGCTGTACATCCTCAAACATCTATGTTCAGAGATTTCTCAATATATACTCCCTGGACCAGTAAGTCCACACCTAAAACAGGGGTGATAATATCCTGGACTTGGTCCTTATGGCTTTGCTCCCCACCAGTTGTAACTTCCTCCCTGGTCAAATCAAACCATAAATCAATCACATTCACCTTAAGACTTGTGCCTGAAGCATCATTCAGTACCATAGTATTCAGGGATTATGGAAAGTCTAATCTACCAAAACTGAGTGATGGTATGGCTATATTCAAAAGCCCCTTCCATGTTGACGACCACCTGCTTATAGGCAATCCTTTACTACCAAATTCTGTGCATGTATAAATAGCTGCATGGATGCTTCTTTCCCCCATAGAAATAAATAAATACCAAAATTATAAAATAACTCCCTGGGGTGGAATCCAAGTATAAGGAGTATATAATAGAAGAAAAAAATCATTTCACTCAAAAATAAATCGAACTGCCAAGATAACCAAAAATTCTCTTGGTAAACTAAACAGTAAGTCCTGGACCATTATCAAATCAACCAAAGTCATGATATGAGTTAAAAATTGCCACCCAGGTGAAGGATAACAACAAAGTCTTCTTTAATTATGTTACAAATCTCAGAAACAATACCAAGCACTCTGCAGGGCTAAAAGTAAGTTGTATCACATACTTGGAACCAGAGGACAAAGCTAATCTGCTAACAGACACATTTAGCTTAAACTTCACTCCTCCCTTTCCCCTCCAATATTCTTGGGTCACATACCCACACCTACCCCCTCAAATCTCACAAGAACAAGTTCTCAAGGCACAAGAACACTATGTCTGTATAGCCAGATAACATGTTAGACTGCCTGCTAGTCAGCCTGAAGTATGGTTTGTCTTATCACTTACAGAAGATATTCAATATCAGCCTCAAAGGAGGCTTTGTGCTGGATGAATGGAGGACAGCAACAGTTATTCTCCTGCACAAAGGTGAGACTTCAACAGACCTGGTTAATTATGGACTCGTAAGCTTGACCATTCGTAACTGTATCGTTATGGAAAGGATCATTATGGAATTAATAAATAAGGATATAGATAACTACTGACTCTAACCCAACCCAGTTTGATTTGTCAAGAACGGATCCTATCTACTTAACCTGATTGACTTCTTTGAAAAAGTTACCAAAACAACGGATGAGGCCAGAACAGTACACACTGCATATATAGATCTTGCAAAGGCATTCAATACCATATCACACTCAGATATCAAAGATAAACTCTCCCAGTTAAATGTAACTCACTGGGTAGTAAACTGGCTCAAAAGTAGAACCCAGGAAGTTCGGGTGGACAGCTCTACCTTCTCCAAAAGGGCTGTCGCTAGTGGTGTACCCTGGGTTCAGTTCTTGTGCCATTCCTCTTTGGCATTTACTTCTTGGAGGTCAGTACTAATATTAAGGGTTTGTGGCTGACCAAGTTTGTGGATGACTGCAAACTTGGTGCCGTCATAGACTCCTCAGAAGATACTAAGATCCTCCAAGAGGGCCTGTCCTGAACAAATAGCTGGTGACAAGACCGTGAACTAAAGTTAAATGCAAAGTAGTATTATATAATTGCATCCTTTGATTAACATGACTCCCCTTGTAGCTATTACATTGACATCACACCCCTGAAAATTGATCCCATAGTTAGGGATGTGTGAACCTTCAGTGAAATGGATAATGATTCCCACATATCAGTTGTTGCAAAGATGTCCTTTGTCATTGCACAGCTTGTATCTAAAGGTATTGTATCCAGATCCAAAGATATAATTGTTCCACTGTACTTGGCATTTATTAGTCCAGTCATTGAGTATAATGCCTCTTTCAGTATATACCTGTTAAAACACTTGCCACAACTGGAATGACCACATTGCTTTCCTACTGAAAAAAAAACAAGGGCCTAAATTGTAAAAACTATGCAGACTGTCTCAAAGCCTTTTCCCACAAGACTGCCTTGTGTATATAGTTTCAAGAGAGTCTGTTTGTCAAACCTAATACATTTTTACAAATCCAGTAGTATCATAAACACCAAGTCAATGGATCTCAGTCTGTTTTGCAAAATAAGTAGACTATGTTGGAGGGGTAGGTTTGTATCACAGAGAATGTCACTTCTATGAAACATAAAAATCTTGTTATTCAAATGCATGTATTTGTAAATCACTGTGGAGTTTTTCTCCCCGGGCCTCCACTGAAAATGGGTACCTGTTGACCCAGTGGACCTTCCCGGAAAACAAATGCAAATAAATAAGTAAATAACTAAACCAGTGTATTTATTTATTATTTGGTAACAAGGTAGGTGGACTGGTTCAAAGACCTTTTTCAGCCACATCCTGGGCACAGAGGCAGTAAACAGTGTGAGTAAACTTAAGATCTAATGTCTATTTTCATCTGATTCAGTTATGGGTTGTCAGATCAGATTGGATCTGACCTCAGCACCGATTCTGAAGCTCTTTGGTTCCAGGGCTCTGACTCTTCCCCCACCCATAATTCCCTCTATCTCACCTCAGTACCTCCGATCTCATTTGCCGCCTGAATAATTCAGTTGTGTTTATGAGAGCTCGCCACTACTGTATCTTTTTTTGTGATATTGCTCTTAACAGTTCACTCCTCCCTTTACTGAGAGATTTTTCTCTCCAGTTTTAGAGTGTATAGTTTAGATTAGCTTTTATATGTCAGTGTTAAAGTTAGGTAAATACTTAGTCTTTTAGGAATTACAGTAGTATAGCAGCATGTCTTGTTCTTTCACTTTTATGTTTTTTCTGTAGGGTTTTATAGGATTCATCGGGTTAAGATAGTGTGTTATAGTAATACTCTTTCTTAGAGTGTGTATATTAGTTTTGCCTTCGTTTTCAGTGTTAGTGGACAATTATGGCAGATGGCTAAGGTTTTAAAAAGTGCACTGAATGTGCACACAAGCTCCCCTTCCTCCAGGATACACATTTGCTTTGCATTTACTATTCGGGTGCTGCCCATCTGGACACTCAGTTTCAGTCCTGTGCATTGGTTAGTGCTAGAGTTCTCCAGACCAGGAGGGAGAAACTCATTGTTAAGGGTCTTTTTCTTCCATAGACAGGGAATGCATTACTTTCTACTTTATTCACAGGCACCTCCTGAGTGAACAAGGCCAAACGGCCAAAAGAGAAAGACAAAGAAAAAGAGAGAGAGAGAGAGAGAGAGGAAGAAAAGAACAAGAAAAAGCTGAAAGAGAAGGAAAAATGAGATTTGGAAAGGTAGAGGAAGTGCTCTCCGGATCCAACATTGTTATCTGAGTTAGATCCTAAATTTCCTCAATGGTTGGAGTTGAGAATCTCTCAGATCCGTCCATCAACTTCTCATTCCCAGTTCTCACCGGACCCAGTAAGTCCAAGACTACACTCACCCATCCTCCAGGGGCGGAGATATTTCAGACTTTCTACAGTGGCTTCTTTTACTCACTAATCCTGAAATCCTTTAGAACAAGATGTCGACATGATGATGAAGAAGTTCCTTAGAATGCAGATCCAGCTGTGCGCTCTTTTGGAACTGTCTTCTGGGAATAAGCCATGTTGTGGGCCACATATCCCTCCTAAACCTTCTCCAGTCCTGGTCCACCCTTCAGATACAACTGCATTGGATCTGATCTGTCCCGGAGCACCTGTGCCATAGCTGACAGTCCAAGTTACTTTGACTCATAGGTTCATAGGAGGGTACTAGGCTTGGGGCTGTAGAGCCTTTATAAGCCAACCCATGTTAATCCTGGGTCGCCCCAATCATCCCTGGTTAGGTGGATGTACTTTACAGATCAGCAGCGACAGCCTGTGTCATTGAGGGACATGGGTGCTACCTCCATGGTGAATTTGTGGTCACCCATCCAGTTGTCCAGGTTGAGCTTGAATAGGGTCATTGAGAAGCTCTGCATCACATGAATTGGAAGTTTATTCCAGAGCAGCACAATCTCTGGGAGACATACCTGTCTCTCCCGCACGTTCTGTTAATGTCACTGGCAAGGTTGAGATCCCTAGAGAGAGTGACTCTAGTGCCATTTGATTTGCAGACGTGCAGCATTTCCATCAGGTCAGGGTCAGAGACTGCCCTGTAGGCCAGGCAGAAGTCACCTCTCAGTAGCCTGTGTGATACAGAGTACAGTGACATGGCTTTCAATCTATCCACGTAGATCATGGTCTGGAGGCCCTGTGTCTTCTTAGTGAGAAACCTCTGTGGTCTTTCCAGTTGCTGCAGGTGTCTGGTGAGTTACATGCAGAAGGAAGCAATGTACTCTATTAATGGTCTGATTACGGTTGAGTAAAGTGGGGACATAGCATCCTTAGACCTGGATGTGATGCCTTTACTTATGAGATGCACAATGTAGAAGGCTTTCCTTGCCACCATGAAAACCTGGTGGTCAAAGTTCAGATTGCTGTTGACCTGTGTTCCCAGATCTTGCACCACTGGGTTTGAACTTAGTAGGGTGCTGTCAGTGTTGTAATTAGTGGGGAATTCTGCTTTGCCAAATGGGGTAACAGTGCACCTTTTTGTGTTTAGCTTTAGACTGTGACTTTGGCACCAGTCATTTGTTTGTGTTAGCCTCTCCTGTAATATAAGTCACCAGAAAAGAAACAAAATCCTTATAGAAACACAGATGAAATAATGAACCAGTAACGATACTAGAAGCCAGACCAAACTTTATTAAAAAGGGTAAGCGCTTTCGCAATAACAATATTGCTTCATCAGACCACAATACCAATAACACACTAAGAGTTTAAATAGTTCAAACATTCACAGTAATTATTCAGTTAGTCAATCAGGCAGAGTAAAACATTTTCACATTCACATTTAAAAACATATCCCCGCCTATAAAAAAAACTAAATCATAAATAAAAACAAAACAATAATTACCCTTCATCTCTTAAGCTTCCTTGCTTTCAAAATTGGTTTCAAAGAGATGAAATCATTAAGTCCATGGCCTTTATGTGCACTAAGCCTAAGAATTCAACTCAACACGTTCCATTTCATTAATTATGTCTCCCATCCTGACATCCTCCTGTACAACTTCCAGGACATGGAAGAGGAAACTATGCTCCTCTCCCTTACTATTAATATGTTTTACTATGCGCTGTAATCTAAGCCCTTACGAGCACAATAATAATGACCCCAACCGCCTATTCGTCTTGCCCACGTAGAATACCAAACATATCTTACAGTGGGGGTAAATAGAAAAACAAACCACAGGAACTGGGATGCAGCAAATTTTATTCTGATACCTCGGCACAACGCCTTCAAAGGAATAATCATGAAAACACAAGGTGCATCTTATATACTAGTGCAACACATCAATAAATCAATGAATCAATTAAGAACAATAAATTAAGTAAGCTCCATAGAATTAAGGGTACAATGCATATATATGTGTATACAGTGTATATAGTGGGGTAAATACACAAGATTTTTTGTGTTACAGTCAGCTGCTACTCTTATATAATAGATCTTCCCATTATCAGGATGTTTAAAAAACAATGATTCATCTATATAAGCTCAAAAAGAGCAGTCATTGCACCCTTTAGTGCCCACCATAACTTCACTGACTTCTACTCTAATATCCTTGGGATAACCTAGCCTCCGTTTAAGTGTTTTCCTCTTCTTATAATAAAACTTAGGTCTGGATCCTACAATTTCTGCAACCCTTTCATCTGTTTGTAATAAACACTAATTATGTCTAATAATATCCCTTACCGTACTGATATCACTACTATAAGTTAAACTCATAGTAAGGCCATTGTTACTCCTATTCCTACTACGTTGATTAACACAGGGGGAGGCAAAATAAGGTTTTGCCTTAGGAGTTCTGTTTCTTATAGCTAGGGAACAGGCTCCCTCAACTTCAGACTTTTCATATCCCCGTCTTAGCAAAGTCCAGTTTCATCTGTTCCAAATCCATCTCAAACTCATGAGATTCTAAAAAGAGTCGAGAGGTCCGCATACCCTGTCCCTTAACCACATTGCAAAATACATGCCTAGGTTGCATGCTACTCCGATGTATGGGTTCACTACATAACACCCAAAACCCATAATACCGACGCCCATAATCCCGGGATCAAAAGACCGGAAGACCAGAAGCACGAAATTCAAAATCCCGAACACTACACTAAACATACACCACACACATACACATACACCTTCACCCAAAACACAAACGCACTAACCTACACTACATACAAGCGGGGGGGGGGGGCAAGCCCCCCTGCACCCACCCTTGTGGGAGGCTTAGTGCCCCCCACACCCCCCCAACTTAAATATTCTAACTCCAAGGTTACACAACACAAACACATGAAAACACCACCACACACGTACATTCCCTTCGCACACACATCACAGTCACAACACACACTTACACACACAAAAGCCCCTAACCAACACACTCAAACATAGATACTTGCATGACCTTCCACCATCCATTCACAAACCGCAACACCAGAACTGCTACTTCAACATCTCCAAACCTCGGGATTTTGAATTTCGCGCTTCTGGTCTTCCAGTCTTCTCGTCTTTCGGGTATCTGGTCTCAGGATTATGGGCATCAGTATTATGGATTTTTGATCTTATGTAGTGAACTCTGATGTACATATGAGGGGTGATAACATTCCTTCCTGTGTAACCCAGTAGAGAACTTAACATCTAACCCCCTACTTATCTGTACATCCAAAAACTCAATCTTAGAAGTGTAGTAATTAATCGAACATTTCAAAAATCCACTGCTGTTATTAAAATATTCAAGAAAAATGCCCAAGTTGCTCAAGACTGCCTCCCAATAACAGGAAAAGGTCATCCACGAACCAACGATAAAAACATACCTGTTGTCCTATTAAATTAAATATGTTAATATTCTCCCATTCCGCCATCACCAGGTTGGTGTAGCTATTGGCACACTTTTGCCCATAGCTACGCCTGAAACCTTTGAATAGTGTACTTTGTCAAAAACAAAAACATTGTGTTCAAGCACAATTTCTAATAAGCAGCAAATGAATTCTGTATGTTGTATACTATAGTCACTATTTTTAATCAAAAAAGTTTTGATCATTTCAATATCATCCTGGTTGGGAGTGGAAGTAAAAAGTGAGGTTACATCAAGTGTAACCAATAACTTGATGTCACTCATTGGCTTTTGTTTCAAGAACAGGTAAAGATCCTGCAAAAGTTGCTTACTCTCTCATAATACCATGGAGCACATCTCTAAGATGGGCTTTAGCTGCTTCTCCATGTATATAGACATCGGCTCAGTGAGCCAACCTGACCCTCCCACAATGGATGTAAAGGGTGGATTTCAGGGATTGTTATGTATTTTCGGCAATCCATATAGATTAGGCACTAAAGGATTCTCTACTGAAAAATACTGGAATAACTCCTTAGACATAATATTCGTCTGTACACATTCAGCCAATGATGTGTACACTCCTTCATCTGCCCTATCAACATTTTATCAGTCACTCTATAAGTCTTTACATCATCCAACATACTTTTTATAGTGTCAAAATAATAACCCCTGTCCATCACTACCACAGGGCCACCTTTGTCGGCTGGTCTAATTACTATAGCTTGATCATTTTGCAAATTCAATAATGCCCGTTTCTAATCGGCCCTTAAATTTACAAAACCCTTTTGTTTATTTTCTTGATTAAACAACTTGTAGAAATCGTTCTCACAAGTTCGCATCAAAACATCTAACGCTGGTTGACTCTGTGGTATGAAGGCAGTGGGTTTCCTGAATAACTCTACAACATCATTCTGCTCAACATTATTAAACAACAATTTTAATGAAACATTGTGAACAAATGTTCTTAAATCTGTTAAGGTATCAGATAAATCGGCACCACTTGCCGGAATAAACGATAATCCTTTATTCAAAACATTTCGCTCTATCTCAGTTAAGCATTGTTTGGAAATATTCCAAACTAACTCGTATCTGTTCCTGTCCACATCTTTTTTAATGTCCTTACATTTGTCCCTTGAGGTGGTTTCTTCCTTTTCTGGCCACTCCGATTGACTTCCTGTTCCTTAGACTTTAACCTGTTGCTGCAAAACGGCAGCAGTAGATTTGAAAAAAAATGTTCTTTATTAAACAACAAAGTCTTCCTCCTCACTACTTGTTCAGACTCTGCTGTTTTAACTGGCAGAACAGTAGCATTATTAGAAGATAAATCATCCCCAATGGATGTTGAATAAACTGAGCCACTGCTCGGCAAAAGGGAAGCCTCTCTCTTACTATGATAGGTGTTGTCTTACTTCCTTCCATTTCTGGACAGGAGGACACAACCTCATGGGCATGTTCCCATGTTTTCTCTCTCGGCCAAGTAAAATCATGGTTGTTTTAAAAGTCATTAATGTCCCGTGAAAGTTCCTTCTTATGTTGAAGTAATTTTGTTTCGTATGCAAATACTCGATCAATTAACTCATTAATATATAGTTCAGTCACATCATTACCAAACACTCTATGCAGTTCATCACGTTGCTTCTGTATCTTTTCATTTAACTCATACTCAAGAGGGGAAAAATTTTAGCAAGAAGCTTCATATATGCAAAACTAGTTTCTAGATTGATTTGTTGCCACCTAGACAAAAGGTCAGGATAAGAGTCCCCATAGGTAGGCATGTTGAGGACTCTTAGGCTGCTCAGAATAACCTTCAAAGCACTGCAAGCTTCTAGATGGAGTCTCTGGCATTGCAGACTTTTAAAACGGTACAAGTCACTCTCTAAATTCCTAAGCAAGTCACGTACTTTCAGATTCTCACCATCGGAGTCTTCTCAAAACACATAAAATTAAAAAGCTGTTCATTTCTCTCATGTGCTGAGATAATCGGTATCTCACATTCAATAGCCGATGTAAAACCTCACCGGAGATGAAGAACAAAACTCAACCAGAGCAAATCCAACAGTAGCAAACACTCGGGCAATGAACTGTATGGTGTAAATAAGAGATGAAGGGTAATTATTGTTTTGTTTTTATTTATGATTTAGTTTTTTATAGGAGGGGATATGTTTTTAAATGTGAATGTGAGAATGCTTTACTCTGCCTGATTAGCTAATTGAATAATTACTGTGAATGTTTGAACTATTTAAAGTCTCTTAGTATGTTATTGGTATTGTGGTCTGGCTTCTAGTATCGTTACTGGTTCATTATTTCAGCTGTGTTTCTGTACGGATTTTGTTTCTTTTTTAGTGACTTGTTTACACCATACAGTTCATTGCTGGAGAGTTTTCTACTGTTGAATTTGCTATGGTTGAGTTTTGCCCCCTGTAATATGTTAACAACATTGAGGGACTCAGTAATTGCACCTAGTTTACAATCATCAGCGAACTTAGTCAGCAAAAGGCCGTCTACTTTAGCTTGGATTTCCAAGAAATATATTCCAAATAGTAAATGGCCCAGTACATTTCCTTGCAGTATGCCACTGATGATAGGTCTACTGGTAGATATGGAGTCACCAGCTTTGACAGTATGTGTTGTGTTGGTGAGCTGATGGCAAGGGTTAACACCTAGATTGGAGAGTTTTTCAATGATACCTGAGTAGGGGGTTGTGTCAAAGGCTTTGGCTAGGTCCAGATAGGCAGTATGCACTGTCTTACCTTCATCTAGGGCTTTGTTGACTATCTTGAAGAAGTCTTCCAGATTCAGTAAACATGATCTACCCTTAATGAAGCCAAACTGGGTTGGGTCTAGAGTTTGAAGGTTGTCCTTGTTGATAGGGTCTATGATGATCATTTCCATGGCCTCGCAGATGAGGTTGGTTAGAATTATGGGTCTTTTGTTCGCATGGTCATTTGCACCCCCCCCCCCCTTATGCAAGGGGATTACTGTCACTGTTCTCCATTCTGCTGGTACAAAGCCAGTTCTCAGCCTATGGTTAAAAAGAATGGCAAGTGAGTCAGCGTGGCCCTGTTTTAGATTGCTTAGTAAGCAACCTGGGATGTTGTCTGGTCCCGTTGAGGCTGTGTTTTTGGCCTTGGAGAGTGCAGATATGCCTTATTCTCTAGAGATGCTAGGTAGAGAACTGGTGTCAGGTATGCTTTGGGATATGGCTGGTGGGGATTGGGCAGTGAAGTTTGCACCAAATCTGTCAGCTAGCAGGTTGGCATTTTCCTCCGGTACAGTGTAAGTGGTACAATCTACTACCAATTCAGCACTTAGCTGGGAACTTCATTTTAGATTTTGGACATAGTTAACGAATCCCACCTTTCCTGAGCTAGAATAGTCCCTAATACAGGTATTGCTGTATTCTGGACTTTAGAATAGTTTCTGTGTTGCCCATTTCCTTACTTGGATAGAAGGAAGCTTCTTTGTTCACCAGTGGGAGTGGGGAGCTTTGAGCAGCCTATCTGTCCCTGGAGGAGTGACCTCAGCACAAGATCTTGTGGTTTATTGGCCGTTTTGGGCTAATTCCTAGCTCTTTCAAGACTCTGTTTAAAAACCCGCTTTGGTGTGGTTTTTGCGCTTGTTTCTGACTCAGCAAGCTCCTCGTGGTCCTGCAGAGTGGTACTAGCAGCAGAGAGACGAAAAAGAGTGACTGCTACCTGATTTTAAGTACCTTTTTCTGCCTTTACCTTTGCGACTGTCTATTCTCGCCGAAATGCGAGTAAAAAACTGCTATTTTGCTAGATTTAAGCTTGTTTTTGCATTTTATTTAATACCTGCACTTTAAAGTTTGTCTCATTGTTGATTTAACTGTTGAGGCTGCTCACTCAAGTGCGTTAGCCTGTGTAAAGTTTTTTCTGTGCATTTTTCTGTTGCCTGTTGAAAAAAAGAAAAAAATCCTTGTTTTCCCGCCTTTCCTGAGCTAGAATATTCCCTAATACAGGTATTGCTGTATTCTGGACTTTAGAATAGTTCCTGTGTTGCCCATTTCCTTACTTGGATAGAAGGAAGCTTCTTTGTTCACCAGTGGGAGTGAGGAGCTTTGAGCAGCCTATCTGTCCCTGGAGGAGTGACCTCAGCACAAGATCTTGTTGTTTATTGGCCGTTTTGGGCTAATTCCTAGCACTTTCAAGTCCCCTGTTTAAAAACCCGCTTTAGCGCGGTTTTGCGCGATTTTGCGCATAGTGCAGCATCGGGCAGCGCCGCCTGAACAGGTTTAGACTATTACCGGCTCCACAAAGTCTGCTCTTCACTTTTTCCCTTGGAACTGATCTGTATCTTAAAAGAAGCACTCTATTCTCACTTTATAGCCTCTCACTTGCACTTAGAAGAAATTTAAAGCACTAAATCCTCTCTTATACTCTTCTAAATCCTCCTAGATCAGTCAAAAGTAGAAATCACAAATATCCTGACATGTCCAAAGGTCCGTTTCATGTGTACTCTCCAGTCCAGTTGGTAAATATGGGAATCTTAAGGCAGTGTTACAACTACCTTATGAACACAGACAACCCTGTTCTCCTTCCAACAAGCTCAAATATATGTGAGAGATGCAACTATATTGCCAAACTGGAGGCTGAGCTCTCTCGACCCATGACTATCCCAGTCAATCAGGAGAAGAAGGTAACTGCACACATCACAAATCCAGTCTCACATAGACCTATAGAAAAAACAAACCAAACACATAAACACACAAAAACATACTCGGAGGCTCTAAATAAAAACCTGCCTAAGCAACAGAGACCTCCAAAGCAGACCACCAAACAACTGCCACCCCACAACAATACCCACGTATCACATAGTCCACAAAGTCAGTGTGCCACACAGTCCCAGCCCTTAAGGCTAACAACACACCAAATACACTTGTAATAGGTGACTCTATAGTTAGACACACTGACGTCCCACTCACCAGGCTGAACAAGGAGAAGGTCACTGTAAGGTGTCTGTCGGGTGCCAGGATCCGCCACATAACACATGCACTCAGGTCACTCTAAAGCAAGTACAAATATGACTCCGTCATTGTCCATGCTGGTGTGAATGACCTGAGACGTACTTCCCTGGACTACATGAAAAGAGACATAGAGGAGCTCTCTGATCATGTAGCCTAGGCTGGTATGACCCTGACCTTGAGTAGCATCTTACCCTCACCAAGAATGATGCCACAGTATAAAGAAAAAATGTCAAGTTTTAACAGTTGGTTAAAATATTGGTGTCATTCAAAGGGGATCCAGTGTCTGTCAGCCTGGGATGACATGCTCGACAAGCCACGCTGCTTCGCTAGGGACGGCTTGCACCTGTCACCCCTGGGCTTTCAAATACTGGCTAAGGCTCTTGCCACCACCATAGTGCCTTTTTTAGGCAAGGCTCAAAAGACAAACCCACCTCCATAGACAGTACAGGGAAAAAGAAACTAAGGGTAATGCTGCTCAACGCTAGAAGTCTAAACCTCAAAATGCATGCACTCGAGACTCTCCTCAGTATGGAGAACATTGATGTCTGTGCAGTAATGGAGACCTGGTTCAAGGCTCCCGAAAGCACCCCAGCACTACCAGGTTATACTTCATACCATGCTTTTCGGCCACAAAACTCGGACCGAACCACAAAAGGAGGGGGAGTATCAATATACATCAAAAATACCCACACCTCCAGGTTAGTAGCACTGCACGAAGCAACGGAAACCATCTACGTGCAACTAACAGTGGGCAAAACTGCTTTTCAGTTTATAGCCTGCTACAGACCACCTTCCCAAACTCAGAAACCCCACTCGGCCTTCCTGAAAACACTGGAGAACATGAAAGTCTCTCCAAACACCATCATATTGGGTGACTTCAACTACCCAAACATTGACCGGGTAAACCACTCAAGCCCACACACCCTTGCCCAATGGTTCGTAGAATTTATAAACTCAAATGCTATGGAACAACTGGTCAACACCCCCACAAGAGGGGAAAACATATTGGATCTGGTCATCACAAACATAGGGACTCTATGTTCCACACCAGAGGTATACCCCTCACTGGTAAGGTCAGACCACAAATTAATCTCACTGGACATCCATATCCCTTCCCCACCCCCAGCCAAGATAACCACGGTGAAGAACTTCTCAAAAGCAAACTTCACACTTCTCAAAACTGAAGTGGTAACCTTCAAAGCCCCTGGGACAGTGGAAAACATGGCTTAAACTGCAGAATCCTTTGCAAACGCATTCTATGGACACCTACAGGAATGCATGGATCGTGCCATCCCAAATAAAACCAAGACTCACTCCTCCAAAGGCAGGAGACCTGTCTGGTGGACCCAGGCCATAAATAAGCTGTACAACAAAAGGAGGAAGCTACTACATGATAGAGCAAGATCCCAAAAAGGGAAGGCATCTCTGATCACTACTAGCAAGAAGCTACGATCCCTCATAAAATCATCTAAGGCCATCTTCGAAAGAAAAATTGCACAAGATACTAAGGACAACCACAAGGCATTCTTTAGTTATGTCAGGAACCTGGGCAGCAACTCCCAGATATGCTCCGAGTTAGTGCAAAATGACAAAAAATACACTGAACCAACAGATATTGCCAACATACTGGCAGACAGATTCAGTGCAAATTTCTCCCCCTCATCTCCCCAAAAGAGCAAATCTCCATCCCAACAGAGTGTAACCTCCCAGACATCACAGATGATCAGGTGAGAGCTGCCCTCTCCAAAGCAAAAAACACAGCATCAATGGGACCAGGCGGTGTCCCGGGATGCGTCTTACATGAGCTACAAGATGAACTTAACCCTCACCTTAAGTCCCTGTTCAGCCTCAGCCTTACCACAGGATATGTACCCAAGGAATGGCGTACAGCAGCAGTGGTCCTGCTCCACAAGGGGAGGTACCACAATGCTCCACAAGGGAGGTACCACAATGGACCCCGGAAACTATCGCCCTATAAGCCTGACTAGCCTGTTCTGCAAAGCTATGGAGCGTATCATCATGGAACTCATAAACAATGATATCGGAAACCTTCAGACACTGGATCCTACCCAGTTCGGCTTTGTTAAAGGCAGGTCTTGCCTCTTGAACCTGGTCGACTTCTTTGAAACAGTTACCAGGGCCATAGATGAAGGGAAAGTGGTCCACACAGCCTACCTGGACCTCACAAAAGCTTTTGACACAATACCCCACTCAGGTATCATAAATAAGCTCACTAGCTTGAATGTCAACCCCTATGTCACAAGATGGATTGCAAACTGGCTCAGGGATAGAACCCACATGGTCAGAATTGCAGGTGTCTTGTCAGACTCTAAACCAGTTACAAGTGGAGTTCCACAAGGCTCTGTCCTGGGACCTCTCTTGCTTGGTATTTACTTCTCTGAGGTACAAGCAAACACAGGAGGACTATGACTGACGAAGATCGCAGATGACTGCAAAATAGGTGCCATAATAGACTCCCCGGCTGACACAAGCATACTCCAAAAGGGTCTCACAGAGACAGATAACTGGTGCCAAAGTCATGGCCTAAAGCTAAATGCAAAAAAATGCATAGTCATCCCCTTTGGGAAAAACAAAGTGCCCACAGACTACCACATAGGAGGTAACACACTAAGTATGGAGGAAGCAATTAGGGATTTGGGGACCCAAGTAGATAGTAATCTCTCCTTTGACAATCACGTTGCCAATGCGGTTAAAAAGACCTTCTATGTAGCCCACCTCATCACAAAAGGTTTCGCATCTAGATCAAGACAGGTCTTTGTTGCCACTCTGTTCATCACTCATCAGGCCCATAATTGAATACAATGCCCCATTTGGGATGTACCTTACCCGACACCTGCAACAACTGGAAAGACCCCAAAAGTACCTCACCAAGAGGATAAAGGGACTCAAACAGATGCCCTATGCAATTAGGCTAAAGAAACTCCAGCTCTACTCAGTTGCTTACCGCCTACTCAGAGGCGATCTGTGCCTGACATATAGGACCATGCCCAACCCAGAATTAATGGACATGCGCCATCTCAAGAAAAACAAATCCCTTAGAGCTACACGTTCTAGAGACTTAAACCTGAGCACAGAAATAAATAGGACATGCTGGAGGGACAGATTCATATCCCAGAGACTCCCATCACTCTGGAACAAAATCCCAGTCCAGGTTAGGCAGAGCCCCTCACTGACCCTCTTCAAGAGAAATCTTGATGAGTGGATGGGAGATCGTAAGTATACCCCCGGGATCATTTCTGGGTCCCTGCTAGGCAGATGCACAATAAACTAACCATAAAGGGACTATATTCTGTGACCTACTATTCGTAGGCACAGTCTACAAATCTATAAGGGTGGCGAAAGCCAAACACACTCTGGCTAGGCTTGTAAATGCCCTAGGGCAGATAGCCTAGTATCAACCTATGAACCTATGATTGTCCTTGGCTAGAGATGCTATTTTAGCTGCATAATTAGCTTTAGAAGACATTACAAGACTTCTGATTTGCTTGTTCAGTCTGTGGAGGGAATTCTTCCCCTGCAGAGGCAGTTGCCTTTTGTTCTTGGACATCAGTTTCTTCCTTTTGTTACACAGTCTGTTTATACTAGATGTCCATCAAGGTGGATTGTTTTTTTTGGGAGGGCTGGTTTTAATCCGATCAGGTACAGCCAAGTCCTTACAGTTGCTAAGATGATTATACAGGGCATTTTTATACATCTCTATGTAGGAGTCATTATTGCCTGTGATTGCAGGGGGTATAACAGTTTTTATACCATCACTTAGAAGGCCGCAGTTTGGTTTGGAGAAGTTCTTTAATTTTTTTTGCTCCTTTGGGGGTGTGGGGTCCAACAGTTACTTTGAATGAAACTGATTTATGGTCTGACCTTACCAGGGAAGGCATCACACAGAGGGCAGTGCAATAACTAGCCATGTTGATGAGAACTATGTCAAGAATATTAGAACCCCTTGTGGGGGTGCAGACTATCTGTTCCAGAGCATTTGCATTGACAAAGTCCAAGAACCTTATGGTGAGCATGTTTGAGGTCGTGTATGTTACCTAGTCAATGGAGAGATAATTGAAATCTCCAATGACTAAGGTATTGGGCTATATGGTGAGTGATTCCAGTAAGTCCAGGAAGGCATTGTGCTTCTCTTGGTTCATGGAGGGGGACCTGTGGCTAGCAATGATGTGGTAGCGTGTTTTGCCTGTAGTTAATTGGGCATGGAATAGTTTGACAGAGTAATACTGTTTGACCAGTCTGGAGGTGACTTGGCTTTAATGAAGATGGATACACCTTCACCTTTGGTTCTTTCACATTCATTCTGAGGTCTGAACATGTGGAGGCATTGTAGCCTTGCGTAGCTGGGGTGCTGTCTGTGGCCTTAAAGCATGATGTTCATTGTGTTTCCCTGTTGCAGTCATTACTCTTGGGTTATCCTGCTGGCAGGCTTCCCTCAGTCGGCTAGAATTCCAAAGTCTAGGTCCGGCGTCGGTTGCTGTCGCCTCTTCCCTGACGTCAGTGCACCAGGGGTATAAAACATGCAGCCGACGCCATTTTCTTCAGTCTTTCTTGCCACGAGGTGCCCGAAGCAAAAGCAGTTCGCAAGTGCCGGTCGGCCGACTCCTGAGATTTTCAAATCCGAATTTCAGAACCGAAGTCTTCATCAAAGCTAGGTACCCCGTTGGGGAAACTTTTTTCTTGCTCCAGACCGATGTCAGAAAAAGTTAACAATTGTATTTCTTGTGGGAAGCAAATACCTCATAAGGATTTTCACTCTTACTGTATTCCTTGCCTAGGCCCTGTTCACAACGTTGCTAGCTGTCGGTTTTGTGCTAGATTTAACCAACGCACTATTAAGCATCGGTTCGACTTTGCATTTCATTACTTTGGCCGAAGATTTAATTATATAATGCCATCAGAACAGCCGACAACCGGAGTTTACAAAAAACGCAAGGACAAAGAAAAGGATAGGCATCCGAGGTCCAAAACCGATGACAAGGCCTCTGCTAGGTCAGTCGCCGGTTCGCCAGTTGTCAGTGAGGCGCTTTCGCAGCCCCTGGTGCCCACTACCTTAGAGCCACAGGCCGCTTCCGACTCCCACGTGGAGCCGACTGGGCCTCTGGATACTCAAGGTATTGGACACTCGGAAATCATTCCCTCAGATGGGTCTGGAGCCGCTGAGCAGGCATCAGCTTCTGAGGGTGTCTTCAGACCTACACAGCTATATATTAAGCCATCTTCAGCTTCAATGACAAAGACTAAAGCAGCTCTAAAGACAAAGAAACAAGTACAGCATTCTCCTACTCAGACTTCCATGCCTAAAAACAGATGCTCAAAATGGCCGAAGACCTAATTACTTTGATCAGGGGCTCCCATTCCCCTCCTCATAAGAGGCCTAGTCAAGAGACAGAGTATGATTCTTCTGATCAAGTATCTATTTCCTCTGATTCCTCTTCTGAACAGGATTATTCCATGCTTCCCTATGAGGATTCTGATGCTGAAGAATCCATTCCTTCAGCCTCTCCTCCTGAGGATTATTCTTTTGGGGATACCCTGCATACCATGAGGGAGCATTTCCACTGGGAGAGCCAAGTTTATTCTGAATCTAAGAAAAGGCTCAGAGACTTTCTGCTACTTCCTCAGCACAGACCCCTTGCTGTTCCACCTGTTCTAGACATTGTAGATGATGTATTTTCAGAGTCCGGCCTGTCCCCTGACTCTTTACCCCCTGCACGTGATAAGCCAGACAGATACTACAGGGTTCCGGATTCTCATAAATTCCCCACTGCTGACCCAGAAACTATATCTCAGGGTCCCAAAGGGGTTAAAGCTTCCACTGCAAAAAACCCTGTCCCCTCTGATAGGGATTCTAGGGCTCTAGACAAATGGGGGAAAAAAGTCTACACTTCTGCTACCTTGGCTGTAAGGGCTTTAAATTGTCAGTTTCATATACTTAAATATCAGCAATATTTAATGTCACTGCTTAAACAGAAATTGTTGACAAATACTGAATGTTCAGAGAACAAGGAATTGCAGGATTGATTGCATGCAGCTGAACAAGTGGGAAAGCATACTTTTCAATGTGGTTATGATTCACTGGAGGCCTCCTGCAGGGCCACTGTTACAGGTTCTGTTATTAGAAGGCATGCTTGGTTAAAGGAACAGAATCTGCCTGATCATGTTAAAGCAAAGTTATTAGATGCACCGTTGCAGCATGATATTTTGTTTGGTACTAAAGCAGAAGAGGTGTTGAAAAAATGAAGGATAAAGCAAAATCCATGCAAACAGTCAAGGATTTCTTCCAGGTACAGCCACCCAGGTTTAGTAGGAACTGGCCTTCTAAAAATTGGTCCTTCCCAGTGTCAGACAGACCACAGAGAGACAGATACAGGCATCCGAGAGGCAGATCTCAGCCCCAAGGCTCATGCAGGCCTAAACAATGGGGTGCTCCTACCTCCAAAAGTGGAGAAGACAAATCACAACCTTACAGGAAACAGTCCCAATGACTTTCCTCTGCCAGATCCAAGCACTTTTCTCTTGGCAGCCCCCTTAGGGGGAAACTAGCACTTTTTTTCATCAAATTGGCAAATGGTTACCCAAGACAAATGGGTCCTGAACATAGTGTCCCAAGGCTATAGGTTCCATTTTCACACTCTACCAAGGTCAAAAGGTATGCCAGACCTGACACACAATCAATGGGCAGAGGCACAAAAACAAATTACAGCCCTCATGGACATGAAGGCCATTCAGCAAGTACCACAACAAGAGCAGGGGCAAGGATTTTACTCCAGACTTTTCCTAGTAACCAGAAAGGACAAAACCTGGAGACCAATACTGGACCTGTCTATACTAAATACGTTTCTGGAAGTTCCAAAATTCAAGATGTTGACTCTACAGCAGCTACTGCCCATGCTGGGCAAGAAGGCTTGGCTCGTAACTTTGGACCTAAAAGAGGCATACCTGCATGTCCCAATCAGACAATCTGCAGAAGATACCTCAGATTCATAGCTGGCTCAATGCATTACCAGTTCTCTGCACTGCCCTTTGGCTTATCTACTGCGCCCAGGGTCTTCACAAAATGCCTGGCACCAGTAATTACGTTTTGCAGACAAAAAGGAATTCAAATATATCCCTACTTGGACGACTTCCTAATTCAAGCAGAGAACAAAGACATTCTTCTAAAGCATCTGGCGTTTGTAAAAAGATTACTAATTGGCCTAGAGTACACAGTAAACGAAAGGAAATCAACACTAGTGCCCTCTCAAGAGATAATATTCCTGTGTGCAAGCTTAAATACAACTGCCCAGATGGCTTATCTCATGCCAGACCAGCAAAAGCAACTGACTTTTCACTTCAAGAAATTGGCAACAAAAACCCACTTATCTGCAAGGAAAATCCTGAAGGCCCTGGGTTTCATGGCATTCTGCATTCTACTAATTCCATATGCCAGACTGCATATGAGGAAACTACAATGGTATCTAAAAAGTGTTTGGACTCAGCATTGCCACAGCCTGGAGACAGTAATTGCACTAATTCCCTGCCTACAACAGGAGTTTCGATGGTGGGCAGAAGCCTGTCACCACAACAAGGGTCTGCCATTCAGTTTACCCACAGCCAGACAGACACTGACAACGGATGCATCAGATTATGCCTAGGGGGCCCATATGGCAGGAAAATGTATTCAGGGCACATGCCCTGCAAACCAGATGCATCTTCACATCAATCAAAAAGAGATACTAGCTGTTCAAAATGCCGTGACAGCTTTCAAGGACCTGCTTCATCCAGGACAGCTACTCATAAAGACAGACAATACTACGGTCATGTGGTACATAAACAAGCAGGGAGGTACACATTCCTGCCCCCTCTGCAGACAAGCAATGACCTTATGGGACACAGCATTGGCTTTTAAAGTTCACCTGCAAGCACAATTCCTGCCAGGAAAAACAAATACTCTGGCAGATGAACTAAGCAGAAACCTCATGGATCCCCACGAATGGAAACTGGATTCATAAGTCTTCGGCATGATAATAAGGAAATGGGGATGCCTAGACATAGATCTTTTTGCCTACCCTCACAACTGCCAATTGCAGAGATTTTGCACAAGGATTTATCACAAGCAAGCTTGGAAAGTAGATGCCCTATCCTTCAGCTGGAAAAATCTAATGGTATATGCCTTTCCTCCACTGCCTCTCCTTCCCAGGATACTCCTAAAGGTCAGACAAGAGAAGCCAAAAATGATACTGATTGCACCAGACTGGCCACGCCAGCACTGGTACCCAGTCCTAAAGAGCTTGTCTCAAGGTTCAGCATGGATGTTGCCTCAAACTTCTCACTTACTGACCCAACAAAACAATCAGATCCTGCACAGCCAACTCAGGACCTTAAATCTGGCAGCATTGCGGATAATGTAGCCATTCAGAACACTCCTCTTTCAAAAGCTGTTATGGATGTTATCTTGGAGGCCAGGGGGCCCAGTACCAGAAAATATTATGCAGAAAAATGGAAGAGATTCTGTGCTTGGAACCAGGAACAAGGCATTGACACGTGTGTACCAAATATCCCTCAGATTTTACAATACCTAACTGAGATGCTGAACAAAGGCCTTTCTTTCTCATCAATTAAGATTTAATGCCTCTGCCATTTCAGCCCATTACAATATGGAACCACCTATCTTTTCTCATCCTTTAATAAGGCAGTACCTCAGAGGGGCCAGAAACATTAGGCCTCCAAGGAGAGCACCAATTCCGGCCTGGGACTTCAATTATGTTTTGGAAAAACTCACACTGCCTCCTTTCAAGCCAGCATCAACAGCAGATATAAAATTCTTATCCCAGAAAACAGCTCTGCTCCTAGCAATAACCTCTGCAAGACGAGTCTCGGATTTGCAAGCACTCATGGCTGTGGAACCTTTTATCATTTTTCATCCAGACAGGGTTTCTCTGAGGACAAACCCTACATTTATGCCTAAGGTGGTGTCCAGTGTGGCCCTCAACCAAACCATTCACTTGCCTACCTTTTATCCAAATCCACAGAACAAGGGTGAGAAAATTCTGCATTCTTTGGACATACACAGGCAGTTACACTTCTACTTGGACAGAACTAAAGCTTTCAGAAAGACTGAGCAATTTTAGTGTCATATGCTGCAGGATCACAAGGAAAGGCTATCTCAAAACAGACTATTTCTAAATGGATAGGCCATTGCATCCGTTTCTGCCATTTTCAACATGGCAAATCAGTGCCTAAGAGCATTAGGCCTCATTCCACCAGAGCAGCAGCCACTTCAGCAGCCTTTCTCAGAGGAGTACCAACCAAAGATGTCTTAAAGGCTGCAACTTGGAGTTCAGTGCACACTTTCACAAAGCACTACCACTTACCTCTTTACTCTAAATCCAGAGCAGGCTTTGCCACTGCAGTTCTGCAGGGCTTCATAGCCTCTCCTAATCCTATTTAGCCCAGCCACCCATCCTCAGCTTTGGGATTCAACCCAAGAGTAATGCCTGCAACAGTGAAACACGATGAACATAGTACAGTTGTGTACCTACCATAAAGGTAGATGTTAGAGTGTATTCACTGTTGCATTCCAGGTTACCCACCCACCACCCCCTTCTCTTTGCTGGGACTTATCTGCACTTCTCTATCCTATACAACCTATTTGGTGTATTTGCTTGTAGATAAAAGAAATGTTTTTTCTTTTTTTTGGTGCATTTTTATTGGCAAATTTTTCAGCCTACCAATTTGGGGGCACCTGACATCTGGGGCAAGAAAAACTGAAGAAAATGGCGTCGGCTGCATGTTTTATACCCCTGGCGCACTGACGTCAGGGAAGAGGTGACAGCAACTGACGCCGGACCTAGACTTTGGAATTCTGGCCGACTGAGGGTAGCCTGCCAGCAGGATAACCCAAGAGTAATGACTGCAACAGTGAATACACTCGAACATCTACATTTATGGTAGGCACACAACTGTACTTTTCAGTGTCTGCACAGACATCAGCATCTTCCAAGGTGAGGAGTGTTTCCAGAGAGTGCAATTTCATGTTTAGACTTCTAGCATTAAGCAGCAAAACCTTGAGCTTGTCTTTAGTGGATTTTGCTATGTCAGAAATGTTGTCATTTTGACATTGTCTAAAAAGGCACTATGGGGGAGGCGAGCACCTAAACCAGTGTCTGAAAGCCTAGAGGAGACAGATGCAGACCATCTCTAGCAAAGCAGCGTGGCCTGTCGACCATATTTTCCCAGGCTGAAACAATGAGTAACCAGGTCACACGGAAAAAAACAATCAATAAAAACTAAGAAAAAACAGCCAAGTAGATTTCCTACTGTGTGATTCCTTAAAACCTCTTGTGTTAGAGGTAACATGGGATATATGCAAATGATCTCTTAAGGACATTAGGTGTTTCAGCTATGTGGCAGTTCTGAATGCCCATGACTTTTTCTTTTTTCTTTTTAAGTCTATTATGGACACATTCAGACCAATAAAGCCAAACCCCACTAGTTGTGGACATATATGTTTCAGCCTTCTTATGGCATCATCAGCACAGGAAAAGTGGATTGTTTGGCTAACATTTGGAAACATAGGGTTGTTTTACCCAGCTGATGTCCCAACTAACAAACTATTATGTTAACTAACAAACTGTTATGGGCATCTGCTGGATACGACAACCCTGTGTATCCAAATGTTAGCCAAACAGTCCACTTATGCTGTGATGATGATGCCATAAGAAGGCTGAAACTTGCATGTCCACAGCTAGTGATGTTTGGCTTTATTGGCCTGAATGTGTCCATAATAGTCTGAAGAAAGTCATGGGCATTCAAAAAGAAAAAAGTCATGGGCATTCAGAACTGCCATATAGCTGAAACACCTGATGTCCTTAAGGGGTCATTTGCATATATCCCATGCTACCGCTAATACAAGAGATTTTAAGGAATCACACAGTGGAAAATCTAGCTTGGGTGGTTATGTTTTCCCAGGCTGACAAATACTGGTGACCCCTGGAATGACACCAGAAGCTAAACCAATTGTTGAAGTCAATCATTTTTTGTTTATATTGTGGCATCATCCTGGGTGAAGATAGAATTCTGCTTAGGGCTAGGGTCATACCTGCCTGGGACACATAATCTGAGAGTCCAGTCATGTCTCCATATAGTCCAGAGAGGTAGATCTCAAGTCGTTCACCCCAACAGGGACTATGACAGAGTCTGTTCCTCTTTTGACTCTGATACTCTGGGATCCAGAAGAGACTCTAAGCTGAACCTTCAGAGCCAGGCCTTGGAGGAGATGAGTTGACACTGAACTTGTTGGAGTCATCCCTTCCCTGCAGTGCCTTATCACTTGATAGCTCAGCACCAAGGTCAGCTTTGGGGTCTAGACCCATTGGTTCCAAAGTTTCTTTTCTGTCTGATAGGAAGAGCCCTACAGAGCCGATGGCTTTGAGAAGGTGCCCTCGATGCTGAGGGAGAAGGTACATCCATCCAGTTTGCTTCCACCCAGACTTCCCATCAACCTGTCAGAAATGGACAGTTGGTACCACAGGCTTCTCAAGCTAAATGCTACATTAACTCCCAGTTTGATTCAGAACTTTCCAATCTACAACCAGAATTGGCTCATAAGAAACAGATGTGCAAGCAGAACCACATAGACTCTTCTCCAATGCCTTTCACTGATGACACAGACTTAGATGAAGGCAAAGATTCCACTACACCCCACCTGAAGACATCACCTTCAGTGAGATCCTTGAATTGATGAAGCAAAGAGGGGGGATGATCCACAGATGGCCCTTCACCAGATGAGTCTGTGTTCCTGGAAGCCTTTGCTTCTGGCTCAACATCATCCTGAGTGGTACCACCCATTGACCCACTTATACATCTTATTGCTCAGTGGGCATGGAAGGACCCTGACATGGTGGAACCCATTCTTAAAAAAAAAAATTGTATTTTGACAGCACCAAAAGAGAGAGCATTGGAGCAATGGTTCACTAGTGGATGCGATGATGGCAGCAGCTGCCATTAAAAAGGAATTGCCGGAAGAAAGTTCCTCTGTCCATTGCCCTAAGAAGGAGAGTAGGGCAATAGACAGTTTTGAAAAATGGATGTACACTTCAGTGACTTTTGCACTTAGAGCACCAAATTACTTAGCCCATGCCATCAGATTTCAGAGAGACTTGAGGAAGGAGCTTTCCAGGTGTCTCTTGGGTAACCTGCTTGGGGATGTTCAGAAGACTGTGTACTCCTAGCTTTCTACTCTTCAGTCTATTTCCAATGTGACCATGTGACTACTTTCTAATGTAGCTGATGGCACAGCTAGAGCAGCATGCAGCAGCATTGGCACGCCTGGATGAGTCTTTGCGATTCTGTGGAAAGCTTTAAGACTTCCTTTGTCAGTGTCCCCTTCGATGGTTCCACTTTATTTGAACCAAAAGTAAAGGACATGCTAAACAGGTGTTAGCAAGATGGTGAGACTCTCTGCAGTGGGAATCCTTGTTTCTACCCCTCAAAGAACCTGCTCTAGGAATCAAAGGGTCAGGAAGAAAATGTGGTTCTGTAAATCACAGAGCTCTTATCAGGACAGTCCTGGTGATGGGCCTTATCATGGCAGAGGAAGAGGCAACTACAGTGAACATTGCCCTTGAGGCAGAAGGAGACTGCATAACCAGGGCTTTCACTGTCCTTTTTCCAAAAAGCCCTTTCAGCTCCCCTGAAGATTTGCCCGACTGCTACACTCTGGAAGCAGTCTGGGGGGGGGGGGGCTTGTCTTTGCACCCACAAGTCTGGGAAAACATAACAATGGATTCTTGGGTGCTAAACATAATTTCCAGTGGCTGTACCATAGCATTTTCCCTTCCTTACAAGAAGAAGGAAAAAGTTCCCGATGTTCCACCCAGTCAGTAGAGACTTGCAACAGCAGATGTTTCCAAGCTGCTAGAAAAAAAAAAAAGTCATCCACCAGGTCCATGAAGACCAGTCAGAGTCTGTAGTCAACTTAAAGATGTTCATCGTGTTACACTGCTGCAGTCATTACACTTGGGTTATCCTGCCGTCAGGCGGTCCTGAAGTCGGCCAGAGTTCCAAAGTCTTGGTCCGGCGTCGGTTGCTGTCACCTCCTCCCTGATGTCAGTGCGACAGGGGTATATAAGATGCAGCCGATGCCATTTTCTTCAGTCTTTCTTGCCGCACGGTGCCCGAAGCAGAAGCAGTTCGCAAGTGCCGGTCTGCCGACTCCTGAGATTTTCATTCCGAATCCAGAACCGAAGTCTTCTAAAAAAGCTAAGTACCCCGTTGGGGAAACTTTTTCTTGCCTCAGACCGATGTCAGTAAAAGTTAATAATTGTATGTCTTGTGGGAAGCAAATACCTCATAAGGATTTCCACTCCTATTGTATTCCATGCCTAGGCCCTGACCACGACGTCACTGGTTGTCGGTTTTGTGCTAGGTTTAAGAAGTGCACTATTAAAAGTCGGTTTGATTTTGCCCAACATTATTTTGGTAGAAAATTCAATTACACCATGCCATTGGAAATTCCGACGACCGGAATGCATAAAAAGCGCAAGGACAAGGACAGGCATCTGAGGCCCAAAACTGACGACGAGGCCTCTTCTAGGCCGGTCGCCGGTTCTCCAGTTTTCAGCGAGGCGCCTACACAGCCCTTGACAACCGCTTCCATAGAACCACACACTGCCTTCGACTCCCACATGGAGCTGGCTGGGCCTTCGGACGTACAAGGTCTTCAGCTTACCGATCCTAAACCTACAGAGGGAACCAAAGTAGCTGAGCAATCCACAGCTACAGAGGGTGTTTTCAGACCTACCCAGTTAACCGTTAAACCCTCTGCTAAGTCTAAGCCCCCCTTAAAAGCAAAGAAACAGACACAACTCTCTCCAGGACAGGCTTCCATGCCTAAGAAACAAATTCTTAGAATGACCGAGGACCTAATCACCCTGATCAGGGGGTCCCATCCCCCTCCAGATAAAAGGCCCAGACAGGATGCAGACTATGAATCTTCTGATCAGGTGTCCATTTCCTCAGACTCTTCCTCGGACCTAGGATATTCTTTACCCTCTTATGAGGATTCTGATGCTGAGGAATCAATTCCATCAGCCTCTCCGCCTGAGGACTACTCCTTTGGGGAGACCTTACATACCATGAGGGAGCATTTCCATTGGGAAGGCCAGGATTACCCAGAATCCAAGAAAAGGCTCAGAGACTTCCTTTTATTGCTTCAACACAGACCCCTTGCTATCCCACCAGTTTTAGACCTTGTGGATGATGTGTACACTGAATACAGTTTGAACCCTGATTCCTTACCCCCAGCCCCAGTTAAACTCGATAGATATTACAGAGTCCCTGACTCTTACAAATTTCTGTACAAAAGCCCTGTAGCTGACCCTGAAACTATTTCTCAGGGACCCAAAGGGATTAAGGCCTCATCAGCAAAAAACCCAGTTCCCTCTGACAGAGATTCCAGAGCATTAGACAGATGGGGAAAAAAGGTATATACGTCTGCAACTTTAGCAATGAGAGCTTTGAATTGCCAGTTTCACATGCTAAAATATCAGCAATTTTTAATGTCTCAGTTGAAACAAAAAAAAAATGCTTCCAAATTCAGATCCTCCTAACTTAAAAGAAATGCAGGACTTATTGCATGCAGCTGAACAAGTGGGAAAACATACTTTGCAATGTGGGTTTGATTCCTTAGAAGCCTCCTGAGAGCTGCAGTTACAGGCTCTGTCATTAGAAGGCATGCTTGGTTAAAAGAACATACGTTACCAGATCATGTTAAGGTCAAACTATTGGATGCACCTTTGCAGCGGGATGTGCTGTTTGGAGTTAAGGCAGAGGAGGTATTAAAGAAGACGGAGGATAAGGCAAAATCTATGCAAACGGTGAAAGATTTTTTACAGGTTCAGCCTCCTCGTTTTAGCAGAAATTGGCCAACAAAGAATTGGAACTTTCCAGTCACAGATAGACCTCAAAGGGGTAGATACAGACGTCCAAGAGGTAGAGGTCAGACACAAGGCTCTTACAGACCTCGACAATGGGGCGCACCAGGCCAGAAAAAAGGGCAAGACAGGCCTCAACCTTATACAAAACAGTCTCAATGACTTTCCACTGCAGCTGCCAAACAGCTCTCTCTTGGCAGCCCCCTTAGGAGGAAAACTGGCATTTTTCTATCACAACTGGAATTGCATCACCAAAGACAAATGGGTTCTCAACATTGTATCTCAAGGTTACAGGTTCCATTTTCATACCCTGCCAAGGCTAAAAGGAATGCCAAATCTGCCACCAAATCAATGGGCAGAGGCTCAAAAACAAATTACAGCACTCATGGACATGAGAGCTATTCAAAAGGTACCACCACAGGAACAAGGACAAGGATTTTACTCAAGACTCTTTCTGGTTCCCAGAAAGGACACAGCCTGGAGAACCATTCTGGACCTTTATACACTAAACACTTACCTGGATGTTACGAAATTCAAGATGTTGACACTACAGCAGCTTCTTCCCATGCTGGGCAAGAAAGCTTGGCTCGTGACTTTGGACCTCAAAGAGGCATACCTGCATGTCCCTATCGGACAAAACTGCAGAAGATACCTCAGATTTCTAGCTGGTTCAATGCACTATCAATTCTCTGAACTGCCCTTTGGCTTATCTACTGTGCCCAGGGTCTTCACAAAGTGCCTGGCACCAGTAATTGCATTTTGCAAGCAGAAAGGAATTCAAATTTATCCATACCTGGACGATTGCCTGATTCAAGCAGAGAGCAAGGACATTCTACTAAAGCATCTGGCGTACGTAAAAAAGTTATTAAGTTGCCTGGGGTATACAGTAAACAAAAAGAAATCAAAACTAGTGCCCTCACAACAGATAATATTCCTGGGTGCCAGCTTGAACACAATGGCCCAGATGGCTTATCTCACACCAGACAAGCAAGGACAACTGACTCAATATTTTCAATTAATGACAACAAAGACCCAACTCCCTGCAAGAAAACTTCTGCAGGCCTTAGGCTACATGGCATCATGCATACTACTAATTCCATATGCCAGGCTGCATATGAGGAAACTACAATGGTACCTAAAGAGCGTATGGTCTCAACACTGTCAAAGTTTGGAAACAGTTGTACCACTAGTTCCCTGCCTACAACAGGAGTTTCGATGGTGGGCACAAGCTTGTCACCTCAACAAGGGACAGCCTTTCACTCAACCCACAGCCAGGCAGACACTGACAACAGATGCATCGGATTACGCCTGGGGAGCACACATGGCATGAAAATGTATCCAGGGCGAGTGGCCCATAGAGCAAAGACATCTCCACATCAATCAAAAAGAGATGCTAGCTGTACAAAATGCTATTATAGCTTTCAAGGACCTATTGCATCCAGGACAATTACTACTAAAGACAGACAACACCACAGTTATGTGGTACATAAACAAGCAAGGGGCACACACTCCTACCCCCTCTGCAGACAAGCCATGACCTTGTGGAACACAGCTCTAAACTACCAAGTTCATCTGCAAGCACAATACCTGCCAGGAGAGAAAAACACACTGGCAGACGACCTAAGCAGAAACATTATGGACCCACACGAATGGTAACTGAACCCACAAATATTCAGAATGATAACACAAAAATGGTGGAGCCCGGACATAGATCTGTTTGCTTCCCCAAAGAACTGCCAATTACAGAAATTCTGGATGCCCTCTCATTCAGCTGGAAAAAACTACAAGTATACGCTTTCCCTCCTTTACCTCTCCTTCCAAAGGTACTCATAAAAGCCAGGCAGGAAGAGCCAAAAATTATCCTGATTGCACCAGACTGGCCACGCCAGCAGTGGTACCCAATCTTAAAGAACTTAGCACAAGAACCACCCTGGATTTTGCCTCAAATTCCACAGTTAGATAAAAACACCAGATAGAAGACCACCACGATGCTGTAAAATCTTCCTTTATTAGAACAGAACAAGATGGATAAGCGCTTTCATTACCAACCCAGTACGCTTCTTCAGATCAATTTTTACATTGAAAAAGCACTTCTTTTATACAAAAGACATCAAGCTTAACAAGTGTCAATTAACTAAATAAGTCAATAATTCAATTAAAATGGCTAAAAACAGCTAAAAGGTGTATAGCTCCGTGAGCATAAACTGCGTGTTCAGCAAGGAATTATTTACTTGATCCTGTTATAATATATAAATCAAGTTAAATCAGGATCAATATGTAAAAATATGTATAAAGGACTCACAAAAATATATAAATAAATAAACCTATGTAGTTTATTTAAAATTGCAGAAAGCATAAATATATGGTATATGATAAAAAATGTTAAAAGAGTATATATATAATATAAATATTCATTTAAACCAGTAAATCAAGATATGTGCTTTTAGCTACCAAAAACAATATATTAATTCCAAAAAAAATACCATAAGAACCTTTTAGAAGCAAGTCTCAAAAAGTGAAGCAAAATATATATGTCTATATCTGAATCAAACATAAGAACAATCAATTAATTATTGTAATAGTTCATAGTAAACTGAATATACATAGGCTTCTATATTAGGTGACAATAAGGAATGAGACCATTTTCATATACAATAAAAAATGTGAATACATATGTATAAAAACAATAAGAAATATGAATAATGAAAAATTAAAGGTTAAAATATTAGATCTATCACTAATATAAGATATATATATTTGATAGGCTAATAAAATGTTGAAATAACAATAGCTAATATATCAATTGATAGATTAAACATTTAAGTGATATGCATTTCAGAAGAACCATTCTGTAAAGTATTAACTCACTATTAAAACATTATGTACAATATCAAAAAATGAAGTCATGAAATATATCATGTGATAAATTATACAATATAGAAATATAATGTATATAAATTATTAAATAAGAAATATGAGTTAAAAATTCTTATCTAAAGCATATGTATATGTATATATCACATTGTACAATATCTACAGATTATAAATCAGGGGACACTATAAAATCCCATATATTAAAAATATATATGTTAGGTATTTATTTCAAACTACGTTTCTTAAGTGTAGATCTTATACTAATGTATTGATTGAGGCCAGGTGGGTGTTGTGCTTTAAAGCGTAGTATCCAAGATAGTTCTACATTTTCCAATTCATTGAATATATCACCTTTATGATATTGGATTTGGTGACCTGTAGTATCCTAAACCTAAAAGTGTGTCCAACATTGTCCTTTATATGTTTAAATAATGCATTCTTTACATCATTCTTTTTTATGTCGTGTAAATGATTATAAATTCTCTCTTTTAGCATTCTTGTTGTCATGCCTATATAAAACACATTGCAATGACAACAGTCTGCGAGATATATCAGGTTAGAGCTGTTACAGGTACCTTTAAATCTAGGTCTAAAATGAAGATTCATAAAAGGATGTTTGAATTCTTGTTCCTTAGAGATATATGGACACATATTGCAAGCATTGCATGGATAAGTTCCTGTTATATGAACTAGAGACCTAGGGATAACTGGTGAATCAACTTCTCTAAACTTCTCAATGCATAATAGCCTTTTCAAATTCTTGCTATTTTTATACACAAACACAGGTCTTTCTCCTATACATTTTTTAATGTCTGTGTCAGTTTGTAGAATATGCCAATTCTTTTTAATAATATTAATAATGTATTTATTATCGCTAGTATACCTAGTCTGAAAAGTTATTTCATATTTATTAAATTTTCCATTATAGTGTGACATATGTCGTCGCATAGTGCCTTCATATGGTGTCTCAGTTATCTTTAAGGATTGTTTAACAGAATCAATTAATGTTTGATCATAACCTCTGTTTATAAATAAATGTTCTAAGTCCATTAGTTGTGTAGACAAATCTTCGGGGTTGCTACATATTTTCTGCACCCTCATAAACTGACTTTTTATAATATTTCTGAAGACATGTCTCGGGTGCATGCTGTTAAACTCTAAAAGCGTGTTTTTCCAATACGGTTTCCTATATATAGAAGTATGTAGGAAACCGAATGCATCTTTTGTAATCGTAATGTCTAGAAAGTCTATCTTAGTGTCAGAATACTCCATCGTGAATCTAAAAAAGGGGGTAGTAGATTCTAAATATGTAACAAAGAGTTTGAATTCTTCTATGGACCCCTTCCAGAAGATAAGGACATCGTCTACAAAACGCTTATAGAGTAACATTTTTTTAAAAGGGGGGGTTGTTAAACAGGTATGTATTTTCCCAATAGTGAACAACAAGGTTCGCATAGGTGTTTGCGCAAGGAGTGCCCATGGCCACTCCCCACTGTTGTAAGAAAAGTTCCTTACCATATAGAAAGACATTATTACTAAGTACAAGCTGTAAAACAGCATTGAGAAGAACTTGGTCATCATTATTAAAGGATCCACTATCATTAATAAGATGTCTAATTGCTTCACATCCATAGTTGTTCGGGATAGAAGTAAAAAGACTTTTCACGTCCATGGTAATTAATAAACAATCTCCTGGGAGACCTCCATCAAAGTGTGTTAAAATTTCTAATAACTGATATGAGTCCTTAAGAATGGATGGAATGTTATTAACTATAGGTCTAAGTTTCTTTTCAATAAACACGGACATAGTTTCAGTGATCCAACCGTTACTTACAACAATGGGGCGTAAAGGAGGTGGTATCATATTCTTATGGACCTTGGGTAACCCTTTTATGTAAGGTATCCTAGGTTGCTCAACTAAAAAGTAGGAATATAAATCATGATTAATTTGGCGACACATCAGAAAATCATAAAGCTCTTGATGAACTTCATATATAATTCTATTTAGGTCAGAATGTTCAATTTTAGTGTATGTGGTTTCATCTTTTAACATATTCACCATACTAGTATGATACATATCATAATCCAGCAAGACAATCCCTCCCCCTTTATCAGCTGGTTTCACAATCACATTCATATCTCTTTGTAAAGAATAAATGGTGTCCCATTCTGCGTGTGTTCCACATCAGTCAAAAAGAGATGCTAGCTGTACAAAATGCTATTATAGCTTTCAAGGACCTATTGCATCCAGGACAATTACTACTAAAGACAGACAACACCACAGTTATGTGGTACATAAACAAGCAAGGGGCACACACTCCTACCCCCTCTGCAGACAAGCCATGACCTTGTGGAACACAGCTCTAAACTACCAAGTTCATCTGCAAGCACAATACCTGCCAGGAGAGAAAAACACACTGGCAGACGACCTAAGCAGAAACATTATGGACCCACACGAATGGGAACTGAACCCACAAATATTCAGAATGATAACACAAAAATGGTGGAGCCCGGACATAGATCTGTTTGCTTCCCCAAAGAACTGCCAATTACAGAAATTCTGGATGCCCTCTCATTCAGCTGGAAAAAACTACAAGTGTACGCTTTCCCTCCTTTACCTCTCCTTCCAAAGGTACTCATAAAAGCCAGGCAGGAAGAGCCAAAAATTATCCTGATTGCACCAGACTGGCCACGCCAGCAGTGGTACCAAATCTTAAAGAACTTAGCACAAGAACCACCCTGGATTTTGCCTCAAATTCCACAGTTGCTGATGCAACACAACAATCAGATACTTCACAGCCAGCTAAAGACCTTAAATCTAGCTGCATGGAAAATTCCTTAGTCAAGCAAGCAATGCCTCTCTCCAAAGCTGTTATGGATGTCATTCTGGAGTCCAGAAGGCCTCGTACTAGGAAAGCGTACTCGGATAAATGGAAGAGATTCTGTGCCTGGAACCAAGCGCACAACCTTGACCCTCTTGTCCCAAACATTCCTCAGATACTACAATATTTAACTGAGATGCTGGACAAGGGCCTCTCTTTTTCATCCATCAAGATCCACGCCTCAGCTATCTCTGCTCATTACAACACGGATCCACCAATTTTCTCTAATCCTTTGCTCAGACAATACCTCAGAGGGGCTAAAAACATAAGACTGCCCCGTAGAGCACCTACACCAACTTGGGACCTCAGCTTTGCAGGGACAGTCATCGAGGAATACTGTAATCCACAATTTGCCCCCAGGTCTCGTCTGTGTTTTTCCCCCATTGCCCTTAATGAACAAATTCATACAGAAAGCAAAAAAGTGCAAGGACAGAGTGATTCTCATTGCCCTGTTCTGGCCCTGACAGACGTGGTTTCCAATCCTATGGCCTCTACTAATAAATCTGCCTTGGATGTTGGATCAGTATCCAGTCTTATTAACACACTTATCTGGACTGCCTCCTTCGGACCAGAATTCCATGATGTTAGCCGCTTGGCTCCTCCAGTTTTAACACTAGCCAGATATGCCAGGCTCCCTACCTCAGTTGTCTAAGTCATATCAGCCTTCCAAAAATAGTTCACTAAGAAAATCTGTCTCAGTAAAGGGAAGAGGTCTACCTTGTGGGTGATATCAAAAGGTTTAGATCCTTTCTCTGCCCCCTATTTCTTCCATTTTGGAAGTCTTATCTGAGTTTTTCCACAGTGGCTGTAGCTATTCCATTATCATGGCTACTATTTTCAGCTGTCACATTGGGCAGAATTACAACTCTATAGCTTTCCTGCAAATCTGAAAGGTCTGTTTGAAGGGAACCTTTCTCCTGCAGCCACCTATCAGAGATCCAGTACCTCCCTGGAATATTACCATGGTGTAGGTATTGACTCAACCACTATTTAAATCAGAAGCTTCAGATGATCTGAAGTTTCTCTCTTGGAAGACAATGTTCCTGGTGGCTGTTACTTCAGCCAGGAGAATTTCAGAGATGCAGGCACTATTTTTCAGACCTTTCTAATTGGTGCTTCACAAAGATGTTTTCCTTGAGCATTAATGCATCTTCCTTCCTAAGGTGGCACCCAAGGCTAATTTAAACCAGTCTACAAACCTACCAGACTTTCCCCCACGATTTTTCAAATAAAGGTAAATATCTGTTACATATGCTTGACATTCTTCACCAACTTAGGTTCTGTCTTCATAGGACCAACCCATTCAGAATGTCTGATCAATTGTTTATTGCCTTTTCAAAGCCTAAATTGGGTAAAACAGCTGCTAAGGTTACTCTGTCCAGAAGGTTATCAGACTGCATTTCTTTTGTTTATGATAAAAAGGGCTTACCTATTGATGATGTTTGTGCTGCAGCAAGTTGGTCAACAGCTCACATCTTTGTATTTCACTACATGCTGGACGTACAGTCCAAATCATGTTCTTCTTTTGGTTTCACTATCCTCAGGAATGTCCTTCCTTGATACCTTCCAGGCATAACAGCTTGGAAATCTGTCCAATAATTGAATTAGATAAAAATAGACAACATTGGATACAAAAGTTATGTACTTACCATAACGATAGATCCATGTTGCCTGATTTTCATCCATTTCAACCTCTCACCCTCCTGCCCCCTTCCAAATTAATACTGATGGGCTTCTGGTGAATGTATATATATATATATATATATATATATATATATATATATATATATATATATATATATATATATATATATATATATATGGGTCTACTTCATAAGATCAACAGACCATTTGATCAACATTCATTTGCTTGACAGCTGATTTGGTCGACAACCAGTATTCAAGGCAAAAGCCAGGGAATTGCCCCCCTCCCCTATGTTGTGCGACCCTGGATCACAATCATGTCAGGCAACATGGATCTAGAGCAGTGGTTCCAGCCAGAAACTTGTAGTCTATTGGCCATTTTGGGTCAATTCCTAGCTCTTTTCAACCCCCTGCTATAAAGCCCGCTTTAGCGCGCTTTTGCGTGATTTAGCGCGGAGTTGCCCATAGAGCACCATCGGGCAGCGCCGGTTAAATAAGGTTAAAGTATTTCTGGCTCCGTAAAGTCTGCTGTTCAATTTTTCCCTTAGAACTTCTCTACTTGCAATCTAAACAGTCTATTCTCTATCTCAAAAGCTCAGCACTTGCTCCTAAAGCATTTTTATATAGGTAAAGTACTTGTATACTAAACAAAGTACTACATTAGCCTAGAATCCCCTTGAGAACCCATTTCCCTATAGGTCCCTTCTGACTCAGTTACACAGCAAACTTTTTCACTTTTTCTAGCATGTCGAAGGGTCAGTTGCTAGCGTCCTCTCCTGTTCAGCTGGTGAATCTGGGCATCTTGAGGCAATGTTACAATTGCCTCATGTACACAGACAACCCACTCCTTCTCCCACAAAACACAAATACATGTGAGAGATGCAACTATATAGCCAAACTGGAGGCTGAGCTCTCTCAACTCAGGACTGGCAAGACCAGACAGGAGGAGAAGGAAACCACGCACACCACAAACCCAGTTTCACATAGAACTATCACAACTGCAAAACAAACACATAAACACACAAAGACATACTCGGAGGCACTGATCAAAAATTTACCAAAACTACAGAGGCCTCCAAAGCAGACACCCAAGCAACTGCCACCTCAAGACATAAGACATGCAACACATAGTTCTCAAAGTCAGCGTGCTAAACAGTCACGGCCCTTAAGGCCAAACACAATGCCAGACACACTTGTTATAGGTGACTCCATAGTCAGACACACTGACGTCCCACTCACCAGACTGAACAAGGAAAAGATCACAGTAAGCTGCCTGTCAGGCGCTAGAATCCGCCACATAACACAAGCACTCAGGTCACTCCACAGCAAGTACAATTATGACTCAGTCATTGTCCATGCCGGTGTGAACGACCTGAGACGTACCTCCCTGGACTACATGAAAAGAGACATAGAGGAGCTCTCAGATTATGTAGCCCAGGCCGGTATGACCCTGACCCTGAGCAGTATCCTACCCTCACCAAGAATGATGCCACAATACAGAGACAAAATGATCAGCTTTAATAATTGGCTTAATTACTGGTGTCATTCTAAGGGGATCCAATGTCTGTCTGCCTGGGATGACATGCTTGACAAGCCACGCTGCTTCGCAAGGGACGGCTTGCACCTGTCACCCCTGGGCTTCGGATATTGGCAAAGGCTCTTGCCACCCCCATAGTGCCTTTTTAGGCAAGGCTCAAATGATAAACCTACCGCCCTAGAAAACAAAAATGGAGAAAACTAAGGGTAATACTGCTCAATGCCAGAAGTCTAAACCTCAAGATGCACGCCCTCGAAGCCCTCCTCAGTATGGAGAACATCGATGTCTGTGCTGTGACTGAAACCTGGTTCAAGGCTCCTGAGAGCACCCCAGCACTATCAGGTTATACCTCATATCATGCGTTCCGGCCCCAAAATCCGGACCAAACCACAAAAGGAGGGGGGAGTATCCATATTCATAAAGGATACCCACACCTCCAGGTTAGTGGCAACGCACGAAGCATTGGAGACCATCCAGGTGCAATTAACCATAGGTAAAACTGCCCTACAGTTTGTAACATGCTACAGACAACCTTCTCAAACTCAGGAAACCCACACAGCCTTCCTGAAGACACTGGAGAGTATGAATGTCTCCCCAAACACCATCATATTGGGTGACTTCAACTACCCAAACATAGACTGGGAACATTACTCAAGCCCCAACACCCTAGCCCAAAGGTTCCTGGAGTTCATAAACTCAAATGCTATGGAACAACTAGTCACCATTCCCACAAGAGGAGAAAATATACTAGACCTGATCATCACAAACATGGGGACAAAATGCTCCACACCGGAAGTATATCCCTCATTGGTGAGATCAGACCATAAATTAATCTCACTGGAGATCCACATCCCACCCCACCCCAGCAAAAAGACCACAGTGAAGAACTTCTCAAAAGCAAACTTCACACTTCTTAAGACTGGAGTGGTATCCTTCAAGGCCCCCGAGCCAGTGGAAACCACAACCCACGCTGCTGAAACCCTTACAAATGTCTTCTATGAGCACCTCCAGGAATGTATGGATCAAGCAATCCCTAATAAAATCAAGACCCTTTCCACCAAAGGCAGGCGCCCGGTCTGGTGGACCCCAGCCATAAACAAACTCTACAACAAGAGGAGAAAGCTACTACATGACAGAGCAAAATCCCTAAAAGGGAAGGCATCTCTGATCAATACTAGCAAAAAACTACGATCACTCATAAAATCATCCAAGGCCAACTTTGAGAGAAAAATCGCTAATGACACAAAAGACAATCATAAGGCCTTCTTTAGCTATGTTAGAAACCTGGGTGGAAACTCCCAGATATGCTCAGAATTAGTCCAAAATGATAAAAAATCACTGAACCCACAGACATTGCCAACATACTGGCAGACAGGTTCAGTGCAAATTCCCCCTCCCCCCAAAAGGAGAAATATCTATCCCACCAGAGTCTAGCCTCCCAAACATCTCAGATGCCCAGGTGAGAGCTGCTCTCGCTAAAGCAAAAAACACAGCATCAATGGGACCGGACGGTGTCCCCGGCTGTGTGCTACACGAACTCAATGAGGAACTAAACCCACACATAAGGCTGCTGTTTAATCTTAGCCTTACTACAGGATATGTACCCAAAGAATGGCGTGACGGCAACTGTGGTCCCACTCCACAAAGGCGGTGCTTCTACGGACCCTGGAAATTACCGCCCCATAAGCTTGACGAGCCTTGTCTGCAAAGCTATGGAGAGGATCATAATGGAACTCATAAATAAAGACATTGGGGACCTACAGACACTGGATCCTACCCAATTTGGCTTTGTCAAGGGCAGATCCTGCCTCTTGAACTTGGTCGACTTTTGAAACAGTCACTAAGGCCATTGATGAGGGTAAGGCAGTTCACACAGCCTACCTTGACCTAGCAAAAGCGTTCGACACAATACCCCACTCGGGCATCATAGAAAAGCTCACCAGCTTAGATGTAAACCCATATGTCACAAGATGGGTTGCAAACTGGCTCAAGGACAGAACACACAGGGTTAGAGTTGCTGGTGCCATGTCAGACTCTAAGCCGGTCACGAGCGGTGTCCCACAGGGCTCAGTCCTGGGCCCCCTCTTGTTTGGCATTTATTTTTCTGAAGTGCAGGCAAACATAGGAGGATTGTGGCTGACAAAATTTGCAGATGACTGCAAACTGGGCACCATAATTGACACTCCATCAGACACAGACATCCTCCAGAGAGGTCTCATAGAAATGGATAACTGGTGCCAGAGCCATGGCCTTAAGCTAAATGCCAAAAAATGTATAGTCATACCCTTTGGGAAAAACAAGGTAACCCCCTAATTACCACAAAGGTGGTAATCCATTAAACACATAAGAAGTTATCAGGGACCTGGGGACCCAAGTTGACAGTAACCTCTCTTTTGACACTCACATTGCCAAAGTGGTTAGGAAGACCTTCTACATTGCCCACCTGATCATGAAGGGATTCACATCCAGATCAGGAGAGGTCATTGTACCCCTGTACTCTTCACTTATCAGACCAATGATTGAGTACAACGCCCCATTCGGAATGTACCTTACCCGACACCTGCAGCAGTTGGAAAGGTTCCTCACCAAAAGGATAAAGGGGCTCAAACATATGTCATACGATGCCCGACTGAAGAAACTCCAGCTCTATTCAGTCGCATACCGTCTGCTCAGAGGTGATCTGTGCCTGACATACATGGCCATGTCCAACCCGGAATTAATGGACATGCTCCACCTCAAAAAATCCAAATCCACCAGAGCCACGAGAGCAAGAGACTTAAACCTCAACACGGATATAAATAGGACGTGCTGGAGGGACAGATTCATCACCCAGAGACTCCCTACACTATGGAACAGAATTCCAGTCCATGTGAGGCAGAGCCCCTCACTGACTCTGTTCAAGAGAAATCTTGACGAGTGGATGGGAGATCGTAGGTTTACCCCGGGAATCATCTCTGTATCACTGCTGGACAGAGGCACAGCAAACTAATGGGTATAGTATTCTCATCCTAAGGGGTGGTGAAAGCCACACACACTCTGGCTAGGCTTATAAATGCCCTAGGGCAGATAGCCTAGTATGAACCTATGAACCTATGGAGTTGATATATATAGTTAGGGGTGTGTGGGGGGGGGGTGAAGCCCCCCCCCCACCTATTTCCATTTAAAACATGAAAATACAACAAAAACTACACATTTTAAATGAAAATAGTTGGGGGGCTGTGCCCACCACACCCCCCCTAACTATATATATCAACTCCGGGGTTGTACAACATTAAGAATGGGGGCAAATCCCTGTTAAGTGCCTTGAATACTGGTTGTCGACCAAATGAGCTGTCGACCAAATGAGCTGTCGACCAAATGAATGTAGATCAAATGGTCTGTCGATCTTATGAAGTAGACCTATATATATATATATATATATATATATATATATATATATGTGTGTGTGTGTGTGTGTGTGTGTGTGTGTATCTGCATATACTGTATATATATATATATATATATATATATATATATATACATATAGATATATATATATATATATATATATATATATATATATATATATATATATATATATATATATATTTATATATATATATATCTATCTATATATATATATATATATATATATATATGTATATATATATATATATATGTATCTATATCTATATATATATATATATATATATATATAGATATAAAATCTTATTGGAGCAAACTCAGTCTGAGGTACTGAAGTGGTGTAGAGGGAGTTGTGGGTAGGGGAAGAGTCAGAGCCCTGGAACTATAGAGCTTCAGAATCAGTGCCAAGGTCGGACCCAATCAAATCCGACAACCCATAGTTGAACCGGATGAAAATCTGTCACCATGGATCTGCCGTTATGGTAAGTACATAACTTTTGAGCTGAAGTAGTTGATTTCATTTGATCTTCAACCTGTGGATTTCGGATCTGAATCAGTTCCGACATGGCCGCATTTTCCAGCTACTGATCTGAGCTCCCAGCTCCTCACCTTACTCATAATGCCCCCTGCCTCCTACCTCTCCCCAGATCTCGTTTGCTGCTAGTGAAGCAACAAGCATGGTCCGAGCTCTTAGCGTTAGTTGGGTCTTTGTGAGTAAAATTTTGTGGATCATTTTGCTATAATCTCTCTCTATTTTCTTTCTTTACCTCCCCGCGACAGTCGTTAGTCAAAAAAAAAAGTTTTCCTTTCCGCTTCTTCCCTGTCTTTTCTATCGCATGTATGAGTGTGTGTGGGCCTGTTTAGAGATGTCAGAAGCCCCTAAATCAGGTTTCAGAAAATGCACAGTGTGTGGCCATAAACTTTCCTCAGTGGATGGCCACACTCTGTGTGTGGTGTGTTTGGGAGCAGTGGACCTTCAGATCTCCTATCCTATCTGTGCTGGGTTCAACCCCAGAGCACTGAAGGACAGGATGGACAAACTAATATTAAAAGGCCTACTTCCCTCCTTGGGGACAGTAGTACTTTCATCCACCTTAGGAGGAAGAGCAGCAGCTGCATCTTCTTCCTCCTCCCCAGCTTCTGGGACTCAAACTTCTGCTAAAAGGTCCAGGGAAGGAGAGAAGGGCAAGAAGGACAAGCCATGAAAGTGGTCCCCCAACCACTCGGTTCAGGCAGGTCTGCCACCGAAAGTTAGGCCTCCAACCAGGCCTGGGTCTCCTCTGCTATGATCTCATAGATTCTACCCTGAGCCAGAAGAACCCCCTATCCGGTCTCCAGTTAGGTCCTCTCCCCACTGGCATTCCAGACCTGTTTCAGTGGCATCTTCTTCCTGCTGCACTCGAAGATTGAGTGAAGCAAAGATGGACAAGATGATGCAGAGATTTATCCGCGCTCAGATCCACATGGGTTCTTGCCTGCACCCTCTCCCTCTGGAGAGGGGAGCTTGCAGCCTTTCTTTACACCTATAACTCCTTTTCCGATCTGAAAATCTGTTTCGAAGTCCGTGGATCCGAGGACCATCGGGGTCGGTGCCGATGGTTCCATGTACCTCAGTGCTGGCCATTGCCTTGAGCGTGCCAGATCTGACTGGTTCGGATCCAAGCTCTTGGAGCCGTAGTCTCGGGGTCAGATCCGAGGGGGGGCTGTCGGCTCCAAGTATTTTGGAGCATGGTATTCCTCTCTGCATCTCGGCTCCTAGAGTCTTGGCTCTGACTCCCTTGTCAGGTCAGAAGTGGATGGCCCCCACTGGTAACTCCCAGGAAGTTTGTTCCCCTTCAGCCTTTGACGTGGTGGAGAGGGTTCTCTCAGTTTTGAGACCTTTGACCATTTCGTCCTCGGACTCCGTCCAGAACCCCTTGGCTTTGGGTGCAGTCCCGACCATCTTGCCCTCTCAGGGACAGCCTGTGACCATCCTGCCCCAGGAGGCTCCCCGACGGGAACAACAGGAAGTTTGCGAGTCCTCTCCAGAGAGTCTCACTGAGGAGGTCCCTCACAAATGGATGTGTAAGAGGTGGCACTTGGACTCTCTACCAGAGTCCCTCACTGAAGACACTGACTTGGAGGAGGGGGAAGATTCCCCAAGGCCACCCCTTCGAGGATGTCTCCTTTGTAGACATCATGGAACTCCTTCGCCAGTGGGGGGGTGTGGTCTGCCCCAAAACCAGCCTCGGACGAGGCAGTGTTCCTGGAGGTGTTCGGCATGGGCCCATCTACTTCTTGGGTGTCCCCTCCTGCAGATCCTTTAGTGGATCTTATAACATCTAGGTCATGGAAGGAACCGGACACCATGGAGCCTATCCCTAAGTGCCCAGACAAGGTCTTGAGTCCCCCATCGGACCGGACATGCTGGAATAAGGGGTCCCCAATGGATGGTATGGTGGTGGCAGCTGCCACCATGAAGGAGTTTGCGCAGGAGAGCTCCACGGTTCACCCTCCTGATCCTAAATCAAGGCTGATGGACCATTTTGGGAAGCAGGTGTATGCTTCAGTGACCTTATCGGTAAGGGTGCTAAACTACATGGCACACGTCATTTGATTACAGTGAGACTTGGTCAAGGAAGTCGCTGAATTGACCCTGGAGTCCATGTCAGCAGAGTACTAAAAGAAGTTCTCCTCACGAATGGCCACTGTTAAAGCAGTTTTGAATATGTCCATGCACCTGTTCTCCCATGCTATGGAGGGAGCCACAAGGGCTGCAGGGACGGCCGTTGCCATCAGGTGCCATGCCTGGCTCCGGCTCTGTTAATTCTCAGAACCCTTTAAGGCATCATTTGCAAATGCGCCTTATGATGGTTCTTCCCTTTTTGTGAAATCTGTTCTGTCCATAGTGAGAAGGGCGAGAAGACACTGTCTGCCATCAGAATCTATCTCCTTCCCTCAACGATCTTTTTCCATGAATCAGCGGGGAATGAAGAAAATGTGGTTCCGGAAGTCTCAGGCATTTTTCTGGGACACTCAGGACTCACCTTCCCTCAGAGGCAAAAGACATTATGACAGATGCCACCCTAGAGGCAGAGGGGATCCTAGAAACTTTGGGTCCCGAGAACTCTTCTTGGAGAAACCTGGGTAGCAGCCCTGAAGGGTTGCCTGACTGCTCGTCTCTGGAGGCAGTCGGGGTTTGCCTGTTGCTACACCCAACGGCATGGGAGTCTGTTACAAGAGATCGCTGGATGTTGCGAATTATATCCAGAGGATATTTCATTCCATTCAAAGAACCAGCACGACCGAAGAAACACCTCCCAGACATCCCACCCGCGCAAAGGGAGGAAGCAGCACTAGAAATAAAAAAGCTGCTAATCAAACGGGTCATCCAATCTGTCCCCTCAGACCAATCTGTATCAGGCATTTACTCCAGGTTCTTTTTTGTGCTGAAGAAAACGGGGGACCTCAGACCTATACTGGAGCTGTCCACCTTGAACCTATCAGTACCCAAAATGAAATTCTGGATGGTCACTCTTCTATCCGTCCTGCCCTATCTGCAGGCAAATGATTGGATGTGCTTGATAGACCTCCAGGATGCGTGCTACCACATCAAGATGGACAGGCGCTCTCGGAAATTCCTCCACTTCCGGTTTGAAGCCAGTCATTATCAGTTCAGAGCTCTTCCCTTTGGTCTCACAACAGCCCCCAGGATGTTTACCAAGGTGATGGTGGTAATAGCGGCTCACCTGAGGCTTCAGGGTATTCAGGTCTTCCTTTAACTGGACGATTGGCTCTTTGCTGCCCCTTCCAAGCATCTACTTTGTCAGGCCAGGGACTGCTTTTATCATTTAGTAAACAAACTGGGAATCACCATAAACCAAAACAAATCTTTATGGCCCCAGTTCAGATTCTAAACTTCATTGGGGCTCAGTTGAACACCGTTCAAGTTAAAGTTTTCCTCACCCTGGACAGGATACGCAGCTTAAAGACGCACATCTTGTATGTCCTTCAGGTCCAAGTGCTGATGGGGTCTATGGCGGCCTCGATCAACATGTTACCTTTAGCATGCCTTCATATGCGAATTCTCCAGTGGACCCTGGCAGTTCAGTTGTCCCTGTTAGATCTAACTTTGTCTCATCCCATTCGAATTTCCTGAGTGTGCAGGGACTCTCTCCGGTGGTGGATTCAGTCCCCGTACCTGCTGAAGGGACGTCCTTTTCTTCTGGCCTTTCCCAAAACCACGGTGACCACAGACACCTCCCAGCTAGGGTGGGGGCTTGCTCGGGAAGGACAGTCCAAGGCACGTGGTCCCCATCCAAGACCAATTTGCATATCAACGTCCTGGAGATGAGGCCGGTTCTTCTTGTGTTGCAGGCCCTTTGTGCTCATCTTCCTCTAGGAACGATCACAATTCAGACAACAATATCTCAGTGGTCTGGTGTATCAACAAACAAGGGGGAACCGGATCTTATCCCCTCTGTTGCGAAACCATGAGAGTGTGGGAATGGGTGATCTCCACCGGCCATTTTCTGGTGGCAACGCACATTCCGGGACAGTCCAACATTGTAGCGGACAGGCTCAGCAGATCGATCCTGATGCTTACGAGTGGTCTCTGAATCCTTCAGTAGCGGAACAAATCTTTCAAGAGTGGGGTCATCCTTGCTGCGATCTCTTTGCATCTCCTACCAATGCAAAATACAGTGAGTTCTTCACTCTGAACCCCCCTCAGGGGGAAGCCCCCACAGACGCACTAATTCATGCTTGGCCTCCCGGACTTCTTTATGCGTATCCTCCGTTACCCCTCATGTCGAAGTTTCTTCAGAAAGCTCACAGGCTGGGGAGCACTGTGATCCTTATTGACCCATTCTGGCCATGCCAAGTCTGGTTCCCTGCCCTATGGTCTCATCTACTAGTTCCACCATGGACATTGGATCCAGTTCCAGATCTTATCTCTTATCCCTCAGGGTTCCACATCCAGACCTGGACAGTCTGAAGCTCACTACTTGGCTGCTGCAGTTCCCATGATTGTTAGGAGTCCTGGTTTATCTTCTCCAGTTATGGATATTTTGGTGGTGGCTCACAAGTCTTCCACCAGAAATGTGTATCATAGCAAATGGAAACATTTCTCTGTATGGGCCTCACAGCATGCCTTGGATCCTTTCGCAGCTCCAGCGTCTGCAATACTAGAGTTTCTGGTGGGAATTTTTCATCAAGCGGCCAGATGTTCTTCGTGTTTCACTGTTGCAGTCATCACATTTGGGTTATCTGCTTGCAGTAGCCCTCAGTCGGCCTGATTATCAAAGTCTTGGGTACTGCATCAGTTGCTGTCTCATCTTCCGTGATGTCAGGTAGTCAGGGGTATAAAGCATGCAGCCGACACCATTACGTCAGTCTTTCTTGCCGTGCAGTGCCCGAAGCAGAAGCAGTTCGCAAGTGCCGGTCGGCCGACTCCTGAAATTTTTGTTTTTTAAGTTCCAGAACCGAAGTCTTCAACTAAAGCTAAGTACCCCGTTGGGGAAACTTTTTCTTGCTCTAAACCGATGTCAGTAAAACCCAATAATTGTATTTCTTGTGGAAAGCAAATACCTCACAAAGATTTTCATTCATAATGTATTTCTTGCCTAGGCCCTGACCATGATGTACCTCGCTGTCAGTTTTCTGCCTTATTTAAGCAACGAGCTATTCGTTGTCAGTATATTTACGCTTCTAAATATTTTGGTACTTAGTTCAGTTATCCAGATATATCTTCGGTAAGCCATTCGACTACTGACATTATGAAAAAACGCAAAGATAAAGACAGAGACATGCCACCTAGGTCCAAAGCTGCCGCCGCCGCTTCTCCTAAGCCAGTCGCCAGTTCGCCTGTACTCAGTGAGGTGCTTTCGCAGCCCCTGATACCCGCTACTTCAGATTCGCAGGCCCCTACTGAGACCCATTCGGAGTCCGGTATGCCGCTAATGCTTCAACTGTGGAACCTGCGGATGTCTCTACCGTGGATTAGTCAGGAGCCGCTGTGCAGGCAACGGCTTCTGAGGGTGCATTCAGGCCTGCTGACTTGCATATTAAACCAACGTCGTCTTCTTCTTCTTCTTCAAGGCCTAAAACTCGAACTATGCTTAGAAAACCGACGCCCAGACCGCATGGTCAGGCCTCTATGCCTAAAAAACAGATGATAAGAATGGCTGAAGACCTTATTACTTTAAACAGGGGAAGCCAACCTTCCCTCTCTAAGAGACCTAGGACTGAATTTGCTTATGATACTAGTGACCAGGATTCTGAAATTTCTGTTTCCTCTTATGACCAGGATTTATCTTTATCTACCTATGAGGATTCTGATGCAGAGGACTGTATTCCCTCTGCTTCCACCCCAGAGGATTTCTCTTTTGGTGAAACCGTGCATACTCTTAGGGAGCACTTTTGCTGGGAAAGCCAGGATTACTCTGATTCTAAAAAGAGGCTTAGGGATTTCTTACTCCTGCCCCAGCGCAGGCCTTTAGTTATCCCTCCTGTACTAGACATTGTTGATGATACCTTTTCTGAATCTAGCTTGGCCCCGGACTTTTTACCTCCTGCTCCCAGAAAACCTGATAGATATTACAGGGTTCCTGACTCTCACAAGTTCCTTTTTAAAAATCCTACTGCGGATCCTGAGACCATTTCATAGGGACTCAAGAGCATCAAGGCTACTACTGCCAGAAATCCTACCCCCCTCTGATAGAGACTCCAGGGCGCTGGATAGATGGGGTAAGATAGTATACACTTCTGCAACTTTGGCCATTAGGGTCTTAAACTGCCAGTTTTATATGTTAAAGTATCAGCAGCATATCATTGGATTGCTTAAACAGAAAATGATGTTGATTCCTGACTGTGCTGAAAATAAGGATTTGCAGGATTTAATGCATTCTGCTGAACAGGTTGGAAAGCATACTTTGCAATGTGGTTTTGATTCACTAGAGGCATCTTGCAGGGCTGCTGTCACTAGATCTGTACCGAGAAGGCATGCTTGGCTTAAGGAGCAATCTTTGCCAGATCATGTTAAAGCTAAATTGCTGGATGATTCCTTAAATCAGGACCACCTGTTTGGCAACAAAGTAGAAGAAGTTCTTAAAAAGATGGAGGAAAAAGCTAAATCTATGCAAATTGTTAAAGATTTCCTACAAGTACAACCTCCAAGATTTAGCAGGCATTGGCCCTCTAAGAATTGGTCTTTTCCTGCCTCTTCCAGGCCTTCTCAGTCCAAACCCAGAACCAGCAGGACACCCTGGCTTCAGTCCCAGGGTACGCACAGGACTAAACAGTGGGGGACTCCCACTTCCAAATCAGGGAGTAGTAAGTGTGTTACCTGTGGTAAACTGTCTCAATGACTTAACTTTAAAACTTCCAAGCTCTTCTCAGCTGACTGCTCCTTTAGGGAGAAAGATTGCTCTGCAGGCAAAAAACTGAGAACTCATTACCCAGGACAAATGGATGTTAAATATAGTTTCCCAAGGATACAGATTTCATTTTCACACGTTACCAACCCCAAACAGTTGGCAAGATCTACCCCCAAATCAGTGGGCAGAGGCTCAAAAGCAAGTACTCTCTCTCTCTTAAACATAAAGGCTATTCAAACTGTACCAGAAGAGGAAAAGGGACAAGATTTCTACTCAAGACTTTTCCTGGTACCCAGAAAAGACAACTCTTGGCGTCCTATCCTGGACCTTTCCATATTAAACACCTTTTTGGTGATCCCAAAATTCAAGATGCTAACTCTTCACCAGTTACTTCCTATGCTAGGCAAAGATGCCTGGTTGGCAACACTGGATTTAAAAGAAGCCTACCTGCACATCCCAATCAGGGAATCTTGCAGAAGATACCTACGCTTCAAAGCAGGCTACATGCACTATCAGTTCTCTGCACTGCCCTTTGACTTATCTACTGTGCCCAGGGTATTCACAGAGTGCCTAGCTCCAGTCATTGCATTTTGCAGGCAAAGAAATATTCAAATATACCCATAACTGGACAATTGTCTAATTCAGGCAGAAAGCCAGGACACACTTTTGAAACATACACCATAAACAAAAATAAATCAACATCTTGTACCCTGTCAACAAATTATTCCTGGGAGCAAGCTGGAACACAACTTCCCAGATGGTTTTCCTCACACCAGAGAAACAAATTCATTTGACAACTTACTTCAAACTAATGGCCACAAAAACCCTGCTATCTGCAAGGCAAATACTGCAAGCTTTGAGGTTCATGGCATCCTGCATTCTACTAATTCCATATGCAAGACTGCATATGAGGAAACTACAATGTTATCTAAAAAGCCTATGGTGTCAACATTCTCAGGATCTAGAAGCAATGATCCCTGTCATATCTTGCCTACAGTTAGAGTTGCTTTGGTGGGCAGAGGCCTGCCACCTAAACAAGGGACTATCATTCACTCTACCCCCTGCCGCCCAAATGCTAACAACAGATGCATCAGACTATGCATGGGGGGCTCACCTGGCAGGGAAGTGCATTCAGGGCAAATGGAACCTAAGTCAAATGCACCTGCATATCAATCAGAAAGAAATGTTAGCTGTACAGAATGCTCTGACAGCCTTCAAGGACCACATTCTTCCAGGACAATTAATGGTAAGGATGGACAACACCACTGCCATGTGGTACATAAACAAGCAGGGGGGGTACCCATTCTTACCCCCTCTGCAGACTAGCCATGGCTGTGTGGAACACAGCCTTGAGCTACCAAGTGCATCTACAGGCTCAATTCCTGCCAGGAAAACTAAATACATTGGAAGACAAACTCAGCAGAAATCTCATGGACCCACACGAGTGGAAACTGGAACCAAAGATTTTCAACATGTTGATAAACACATGGGGGAGCCCAGATATAGACCTGTTTGCCTCCCCCCAGAACTACCAATTGGACAAATTCTGTACAAGGACTCCCCACAAACAAGCTTGGAAAGTGGATGCTCTGTCCTTCAGCTGGAAAAATCTATCAGTTTATACCATTCCTCCACTGCCTCTCCACTCCAAAGTACTACTAAAGATCAAACAGGACAAACCAAGGACGATACTGATTGCACCAGACTGTCCACGCCAACACTGGTACCCCTCTTGCACAGTTTGTTACTGCTGGCTCCATGGCACCTGCCTCAGACCCCTACCTGTTGTCACAGCAAGAGAGCCAGATTCTGCACCCTCAGCCTCAAACCCTGACCCTGGCAGCCTGGCTAATTTCCTAATCTCTTCATTACCATCCCTCAGTAAACAAGTGTTGGATGTAATTTTGGAGGCAGGGGGACCTAGTACTAGAACATCTTATGCTGAAAAATGGAAAAGATTCTGTGCCTGGAACCAAACTCAAGGGATTGGCACAACAGCGTCCAATTTATCTCAGATTCTTCAATACTTAACTGAGATGCTTCACAAGGGCCTTTCTTTTTCCTCCATCAAAATTCACACCTCAGCCATTTCAGCTCATTACAACACAGAACCACCCCTCTTCTCTCATCTACTGCTCAAGCATTTCCTCAGAGGGGCCAAAAACTTAAGACCACCCAGGAGAGCCCCAACTCCAGCCGGGAAACTTAACTTTGTATTGGAAAAACTCACTCTTCCTCCTTTTGAGCCAGCTGCAAGTGCAGAGTTAAAATTTCTTTCTTGGAAAACAGCCTTCCTTTTAGCAATTACTTCAGCAAGAAGGGTATATGAACTACAGGCCCTTATGGCAGTGGAGCCTTTCATCATCTTTCATGCGGACAGGGTGTCCCCTCAGGACCTATCCCTCCTTCATGCCCAAGGTGGTATCCAGTGTGGCTCTTAATCAGTCCATTCATTTGCCAACCTTCTTTTCTAATCCACACAACAAAGGGGAAAGGATCCTGCACTCCTTAGACGTGCACAGACAACTTAGATTTTACTTGGACAGGACTAAACCTCAAAGGAAATCTGAACAACTGCTGGTTGCATTTGCTGCAGGGGCAGAGGGGAAGGCTATTTCAAAGCAAACCATTTCTAAATGGATAGGCCTTTGCATTCATTTCTGCTATAAGCACCATGGAAAACCGATCCCACAGGGGATTAGACCCCATTCAACCAGGGCTGCATCTACCTCTACAGCCTTTCTCAGAGGTGTACCTACCAGAGACATCCTAGAAGCTGCTAACTGGAGTTCTGTACATACTTTCACCAAGCATTACCATTTACAATTTTCTCTAAATCCAGAGCTGGCTTTGCCACTGCTGTCATGCAGGGCCTTATAGCTGGTCCTAATGCTATCTAAATGCCTCCTCCCATCCTTAGCTTTGGGAATCTACCCAAATGTGATGACTGCAACAGTGAAACATGAAGAACATAGTACAGTTGTGTACACTTACCATAAATGTAGATGTTCGAGTGTATTCACTGTTGCAATCCTGGTTACCCTCCCTCCAGCCCCCTGAATTCTTTTGGCTCTACCTTTACTTTTCTTTACTATGCTTAAAAACTTTTTGGTGTATTTGCTTTTTTGTTAGAGGTGTAACCTTGTATATATATTTTTTTAATTGCTTCCCCTTAGGGGGGCATCTGACATCTGGGTCAAGAAAAACTGAATTAATGGCGTCGGCTGCATGCTTTATACCCATGACTACCTGATGTCATGGAAGATGAGACAGCAACCGATGCAGGACCCAAGACTTTGATAATCAGGCCGACTGAGGGCTACTGCAAGCAGATAACCCAAATGCAATGACTGCAACAGTGAATACACTCGAACATCTACATTTATGGTAAGTGTACACAACTGTACTTTTCTCAACAGTGAAAGTTCAGTTAGGGGCCATTTCTAATTTTCATGTGGGGGAAAACATGTCGTCTTTAGCCTCTTCAAAACTTTGCAAGTCCTTCCTTAAAGATATCTTTCTACTTAGACCTCTAGTTAATGATCCAACTCCCCCCTTGGACCTTACCTTTGTGCTCCAGGCATTAGTCTCCCCACCTTTTGAACCATCCGCTTTGGTAGATTTACAGTGTCCATATTGGAAGACTGCATTTCATAAAGATAGAGTTTCCTTAGGCACTAACCCTTCCTTCCTTCCCAAAGTAGTGTCCAAGGCAAATATTAACCAAACTATTAATCTACTAGTGTTTTCCCCAAATTTTCAAAAATAAGGGGGAATATAAATTGCACTTGTTGGATGTTCATAGGCAGTTGAGATTTTACTTGCACAGGACTAAAGCATTTCATAAATTGGATCAATTGTTTGTTTCTTACTCAAGACCTTTCCTAGGGAAACCAATTTCTAAAGTGACAATTGCTCATTGGATTTCCCAAAGCATTGTTTGAGCGTATTCTTCTAGAGGAATTTCCCTGCCAGATCAGGTAAAAGCGCATTCTACGAGGTCTGTGGTTACCTCAGCGGCTTTTTGGTCTGGAGTGTCACTGGATAATATTTGTTCTGCATCTACATGATCCTCATCTCATATCTTCATTTTGCATTACAAGTTATATATTGTGTCAAGGAACGGGGTATCCTTTGGCTCCGCGATGCTCTTGAATATCTTTCCATGAGGGCCACCCAGGTATTTGGTAGCTGGGGACTCTGTCCCACAGGTTGAAGATCAAATTAAGTCAACTACTTCAGATAAAGAATTTATGTACTCACCATAACATTCCATCTGAATAGTTGTACTTCATTTGTCTTCAGCCTTCCCCCGACCTTGTCACTTTGGTACTGACCATTTACGAGTATGAATACCCCAGAATTGCTCATGGTCAGTCTGGGAGTTTAGGCTTTTCAGGCTGCCAGTAAGGATGGGGTCTTGTTGGGTCTGGTATGTGTTATGTAATTAGCAGCAAACTCGATCTGAAGAGAGGAAAAAGACAGGGGGCATTATGGCTGAGGGGAGGAGCTGGGAGCTTGGCTCAGTAGCTGGAAAATGCGTCCATGTCGGATCCGATTCAGATCTGAAACCCACAAGTTGAAGACAAATGAAGTACAACTACTCAGATGGAACGTTATGGTGAGTACATAACTTCTTTTTTATTCACTTCTGTTACTCTATTCAAATGTAATTTGGAAGAATGGATGGGTAACTGCAAATTTCCCCCAGTTTAGCACCCTGTCCCTTATGAATAGGAGGAACATGTAAATGTCCTAACATATCCTTGTTTAACCCATCTGTATGTTACTTGTATGCAAAATAGAAGAAAATGTAGGGCTAGGCTTGTTAAGATCCTCACTGATCAATAGCTTAGTAAATACCTTTGAGCCTATGAACTATAGATAGTAGACTGGTCAGTACTGGAATAGCTTAGGGCTGTGTACTGGGTCTCTTTCCATTTGGAGTCTCCTTCTCTGATATGAAGGCAGGTGTACAAGCATTGTGCTTGACCGAGTTTGCAGATGACTGACTTAGTAGTTTCTTATATTCTCCAAGGATGCTGGATATAGTCAGCACTTGGTGCTTTGACCATGGCCTTAGACTTAACATGTAAATGTAATGTAGTTGCATTTGGGAAAGAAGTCTGTCGCACTGATTGTCACTTAGCATTAACCTTTATGCAGGCTTCCAGTTATCAGTAAATATCTAGGTACGTTCCTTGACAAGGAAGTGCCCTTTGATCATCAACTATCAGTTTTTATTAAGAAAATCTTTTGACCAGTTAATTAACAAAGATATATTTTCTAGATCTAGAGACGTCATTGTCCTCTTGTATTCTTCTCTTATTAACCCAATTTTTTAATGAAACATACCATTTGATATGTATCTCTCCAAATATGTAACACAACTTGAAAGACCTTGACTTTTTCTAACCAAGAGAATCAGATGGTTGGCTTCTTTAGTTACCCAGATAGACAAAAAATATTATTACTTTTTTTCAGTTTCATGTGTAACTCTGTATTGAGGTCTCCATCTTGCCTGCAAGGCTATGAAAGTCCCTGTCTTTGTAGACATTGTTCACCTCAGAAACACTGGTAATGTTACGAACACTCAACCCAAATTTCTGAACCTACAGTATAATATAAATAGAACTTTTCGAGTGGACTGGTTCATTACCTAAATGATTCCGTACCTGTGTAACAAACTTCTCTTGCATGTTAAATGTTGTAACAGTCTGGCCTCATTTAAGTTAAACCATGACAGTTGGATGGTTTCACATAGATTTACTCCCAGGCTTAGCACATGGCCATTATTAAGATGGAGAGTAGCTCTAATGACTGTGCTCCCTAGTGTGCAAGGCTAGGCTGTATAGGATTATTCAGACCACCTGATTAGTACTAACCTATGAGCCTATGAGGCAAAGCAAAAAAAAAATAAAAGAATCGGTACTTGAATGTTCTGGCCAAGGTCTATCGTACTTTATCTTGTTCATTAACTCCTCTTAAGTCTTAGTTGTTGAGCCTGGCATTGAATTTCCCAGCCTACCTTCCAAGTACTTAGTAAGGGAAGCTTTCTAAAGGAACCCATATTCTTGCCTCATTTTCACATTGGTGTGTAGTTTATTGCCACTGCACTAGTCTTGTTTTTGTTACTCTTATAACCTGAAAAAGTAATAAACTTCATCAGGTTTAAAAAAAATCAAATTGTGTTCTGGTCTCCTCAGTTATATCAAGCACATCATCAACAGATAAGGACATTTTTTATCTCTCTGTCCCATGTCTTTTGGCCCCTTATAACAGATGTTCATATTGTCACAACCAATGGCTCTGGATATAGGTAAAATAAGATTAGGTCCCTTCATGATACTTAAAAAAAAAAAAAATACAGTCTTCCTATTTTCTCCTTGCTGTTGCTGTTTTTCTTCTTGTGTTATTGCTGTGTTTTTTTTTCTCTGCCACCATGTCAGAGAGACCCACAGGATTTAAGAAATGCACTTCTTGGGGGCATAAAATCCTGAATTTGGATGCCCACTAGGGGTGTGTATATTAGGGGCTGATCATTTGGACACTAGTTGCAAGATTTGTTCAACCTTTAATCCCAGAGCCTTAGCAGATCAACACAACAAGCTCATTTTGAGAGGATTTCTACCATGTACTTATTTTTCAGGGGCTCATACTCCCTCTAAACACAGTTAGTCAGCTTCCCTGAAGCAGAGGAAGTGCTCTTCACCGAAGTCCCCCAGGTATTCCTTGGAGCCTCCTTTAAAATTTAGAAAGACTTAAGATCCTACACTTCTGGATCCAACGTCCGAATCATTGGATCTGAAGCTTTTGGATCCTAGACCATCTACTGCAGTCATTCCAAAGTCTGAGTGCTGTACTCTCAGATCCTAAACAGAGTTCTCTCTGTAGGGATACTATAGTGGAATATTCTGTAAAACACATTTCTCCTACCCTGCCTTTGAGGTTGCTTCAAACACCCAAGAAGCACTCTAGATCTCCTTCCACTTCCTCCTATAGGTTATCCAGGAGCTTATCGGAAGCAGACATTGATAGGATGATGTGAAAGTTTCTCAGAGCACAGATTCAGATGGGAGTCTTAGCATCTCTGTCCCCTACTGGATCTATGAATATGCCTACAACTTCTGCAGCCATAGTTTCTCCTTCTCAGATCCACCCTGTGGTTTTGGAGTTCCAGTATCAGAGATCCCAAGAGGTCTGATGTCAGATCTGAAGAAAGCTTCTTCCTCCACTCTGATGATTTCCTTAACCAGTTCTGCTCTGATGTTGTCAGATCAGAATGGGTCTCGAAGCTGAATTGTTGGCATGAGGTATGAGGGAATGGGATTGGCTCTGATTTTGTCAGATCCATTCCTTCCACTCAGAGCTTCGGCCCTCGACAGTTCGGATCCGGTTCTGCCCCTGAGGCCAGGATCCATGGAGGCTGTGGGTCTGCCTTCCTCTGGAGTTTTGGCTCCAAGGATGCGGATTGGGGTTTCTCTGGGTCCGTCTGCCTTTGAGGTGGAAGAAGGGGCTTTTCTCTCCACCAAGAACCACCCTCTCATGGTTTGGATCCAGCTTCCTTCCCCTCATCATGTCCCAGCTCTGAGTCGCACAGACCTATTCCAAAGGGATAGCCAAAATCAATAATTGTCAAGCCAGTTCCTGTACAGGAATTTTCCCTGTCTTTGAAACTTCACCTGAGCATCCCACAGAGGAGGTTCACCAGAAGAGAATGTGTAAAAGGAGACACATTTACTCCCCTTTGGAGTCTGTCACAGAGGATACCAATTTTGATGAAGGAGAGGGGTACCCCAAGTCACCACCTGATGACATCTTCTTTGGAGATATTGTAGAGATCCTGAAACGGAAAGGTGGCTGATTGGAGTTTGGCATAGTGGTTAAGGTGTTCACCTTATAGGCACAAGTGCAGGGTTTGATTTTCACATAGGGTAATTGGCTGGGTTTGAAATGGCCCACAAGGGTAGTTAACCTGGTACTAATTTATAGACTTGTGCCGTGACGCTTGCATTAAGAGCTGAGTTCTGTAGTCTGTATACTTAGATAAGTAGTGGCTATGTTCTCACTGCATCAACTGTGTGTGTGTGTGTGTGTGTGTGTGTGTGTGTGTGTGTGTGTGTGTGTGTGTGTGTGTGTGTGTGTGTGTGTACTGAGATGTGCTATCCTTCAGTTACTTCTTTTTATTTATTTATTTTATTTGCAGTTTGTTTACCAGGATGGTCCATTGGGCCATGAAGAGTCTATTTTCAATGGAGTCCTGGGGAGAAACGCTCCATAAAGACATTGTACAATATAAACAAATTATTAGCAGTATAGTAATACAGTAATACAGGTGATGAAACATAGTATTAAAAATACAGTTTAGTAAAAAAGAAATTTAAAAAGAGAACTTAGGAAACTTCTCCAATGGTATGGCTTGCTAGTCTTTGCCCCAGGGGTTCCACCTGTGTCTCTCTTGTACAGGGGCAATAGGTGCTGATCATGGAACAAAGGCAGAACTTGGCTAGGCTTGTAAGGGCCCTAGGACTATTAACCTAGTAACTTCCTGTGAAACTATGATCCTTCCCAAAACCCCTCACCAAAAGAATCTGTATTTTTGGAGGCTTTTGGTTCTGGCCCATCTACGCCTTGGGTTAACCCCCCCCCAGATGAAGAACTTATTGATTTAGTCGCCTGATGGGCTTGGAAGGAGCCAGACACTGTTAAACCCATCTCAGAGTGACCCGAAAAGTTTTAGGCACCCCCCCTCCGATAGACCACACTGGAGCAAAGGGGTCCCTTTAGATGCTATGTTGGTAGCGGCAGCCACCAAGAAGGAGCTAGCAGAACAGAGCTCTACTGTCCATCTGCCTAACAGGGACTCTAGAGCATTGGGCAGATTTGGAAAGTGAGTTTTCACCTAGGCAACTTTTGCCCTGAGGTCACTTAATTACCTTGCACGTTTCACTAGACTTCAGAGGTTTGACCAAGGAAGATGATGTTCATCGTGTTTCACTGTTGCAGTCATTACTCTTGGGTTATCCTGCTGGCAGGCTACCCTCAGTCGGCCAGAATTCCAAAGTCTAGGTCCGGCGTCGGTTGCTGTCGCCTCTTCCCTGACATCAGTGCGCCAGAGGTATAAAAGATGCAGCCAACGCCATTTTCTTCAGTCTTTCTTGCCGTGCGGTGCTCGAAGCAAAAGCAGTTCACAAGTGCCGGTCGGCCGACTCATGAGATTTTCAAATCTGAATTTCAGAACCAAAGTCTTCATTAAAGCTAAGTACCCCATTGGAGAAACTTTCTTCTTGCTCCAGACCAATGTCAGAAAAAGTTAACAATTGTATTTCTTGTGGGAAGCAAATACCGCATAAGGATTTTCACTCTTACTGTATTCCTTGCCTAGGCCCTGATCACAATGTTGCTAGCTGTCGGTTTTGTGCTAGATTTAACCAGTGCACTATCAAGCGTCGGTTCGATTTTGCATTTCATTACTTTGGCCGAAGATTTAATTATATAATGCTGTCAGAACAGCCGACAACCGGAGTTTACAAAAAATGCAAGGACAAGGACAAGGATACGCATCCGAGGTCCAAAACCGACGATGAAGCCTCTACTAGGCCACTCGCCGGTTCGCCGGTTTTCAGTGAGGCGCTTTCGCAGCCCCTGGCGCCTGCTACCTCAGAGCCACAGGCCGCTACCGACTCCCACGTGGAGCCGACTGGGCCTCTGGATACTCAAGGTATTGGACACTCGGAAATCACTCCCTCAGATGGGTCCGGAGCCGCTGAGCAGGCATTGGCTTCTGAGGGTGTCTTCATACCTACACAACTGTATATTAAACCTTCTTCAGCTTCAAAGACAAAGACTAAAGCAGCTCTAAAGACAAAGAAACAAGTACAGCATTCTCCTACTCAGACTTCCATGCCTAAAAAACAGATGCTCAAAATGGCCGAAGATCTAATTACTTTGATCAGGGGCTCCCATCCCCCTCCTGATAAGAGGCCTAGGCAAGAGACAGAGTATGATTCTTCTGATCAGGCATCTATTTCCTCTGATTCCTCTTATGAACAGGATTACTCCATGCTTCCCTATGAGGATTCTGATGCTGAAGAATCCATTCCTTCAGCCTCTCCTCCAGAGGATTATTCTTTTGGGGAAACACTGCATACTATGAGGGAGCATTTCCACTGGGAGAGCCAATATTATTCTGAATCTAAGGAAAGGCTCAGAGACTTTCTGCTTCTTCCTCAGCATAGAACCCTTGCTATTCCACCTGTTCTAGACATTGTAGATGATGTATTTTCAGAGCCAGTCTGTCCCCTGACTCTTTACCACCTGCACCTTCTAAGCCAGACAGATATTACAGGGTCCCGGATTCTCATAAATTCCTATATAAAAACCCCGCTGCTGACCCAGAAACTATATCTCAGGGTCCCAAGGAGGTTAAAACTTCCACTGCAAAAACCCTGTCCCCTCTGATAGGGATTTTAGGGCTCTAGACAGATGGGGGAAAAAAGTTTACACTTCTGCCACCCTGGCTGTAAGGGCTTTAAATTGTCAGTTTCATATGCTTAAATATCAGCAATATTTAATGTCACTACTTAAACAGAAAATGTTGACAAATACTGAATGTTCAGAGAACAAGGAATTGCAAGATTTATTGCATGCAACTGAACAAGTGGGAAAGCATACTTTGCAATGTGGTTATGATTCACTGGAGGCCTCTTGCAGGGCCGCTGTTACAGGTTCTGTTATTAGAAGGCATGCTTGGTTAAAGGAACAGAATCTGCCTGATCATGTTAAAGCAAAATTATTAGATGCCCCATTGCAGCATGATACTTTGTTTGGTACTAAAGCAGAAGAGGTGTTGAAAAAAATGGAGGATAAAGCAAAATCCATGCAGACAGTCAAGGGTTTCTTACAGGTACAGCCACCCAGGTTTAGCAGGAACTGGCCTTCTAAAAATTGGTCCTTTAAAGTCTCAGACAGACCACAAAGAGGGAGATACAGGCATCCCAGAGGCAGATCTCAGCCTTAAGGCTCATACAGGCCTAAACAATGGGGTGCTCCTACCTCAAAAAGCGGAGAAGAGAAATCACAACCTTACAGGAAACAGTCCCAATGACTTTCCTCTGCCAGTTCCAAGCAGTTTTCTTTTGACAGCCCCCTTAGGGGGAAAACTAGCACTTTTTTCATCAAATTGGCAAATGGTTACCCAAGACAAATGGGTTCTGAACATAGTGTCCCAAGGCTATAGGTTCCATTTTCACACTCTACCAAGGTCAAAGGGCATGCCAGACCTGCCACACAATCAATGGGCAGAGGCACAAAAGCAAATTACAGCCCTCATGGACATGGGAGCCTTTCAGCAAGTACCACAACAAGAGCAGGGGCAAGGATTTTACTCCAGACTTTTCTGGTACCCAGGAAGGACAAAACCTGGAGACCAATTCTGGACCTGTCTATACTAAATACCTTTCTGGAAATTCCAAAATTCAAGATGTTGACTCTACAGCAGCTACTGCCCATGCTGGGCAAGAGGGCTTGGCTCGTAACTTTTAACCTAAAAGAGGCATACCTGCATGTCCCAATCAGGCAATCTGCAGAAGATACCTCAGATTCATAGCTGGCTCAATGCATTACCAGTTCTCTGCACTGCCCTTTGGCTTATCTACTGCGCCCAGGGTCATCACAAAATGCTTGGCATCAGTAATTGCGTTTTGCAGACAAAAAGGAATTCAAATATACCCCTACTTGGACGACTGCCTAATTCAAGCAGAGAACAAAGACACTCTTCTGAATCATCTGGCATTTGTAAACAGATTACTAATTGGCCTAGGGTACACCGTAAACTAAAATAAATCAATACTAGTGCCCTCTCAAGAGATAATATTCCTGGGTGCAAGCTTAAGTACAACTGCCCAGATGGCTTATCTCACACCAGACAAGCAAAAACAACTGACTACTTACTTCAAGAAATTGGCAACAAAAACTCACTTATCTGCAAGGAAAATCCTGCAGGCCTTGGGTTTCATGGCATCCTGCATTCTACTAATTCCATATGCCAGACTGCATTATTATGCCTGGGGGGCCCACATGGCAGGAAAATGTATTCAGGGCACATGGCCTGCAAACCAGATGCATCTTCACATCAATCAAAAAGAGATGCTAGCTGTTCAAAATGCCCTGACAGCTTTCAAGGACCTGCTTCATCCAAGACAGATGTTCATTCTGTTTCACTGTTGCAGTCATTACACTTGGGTTATCCTGTTGGCAGGCGACCCGCAGTCGGCCCGAGTTCCAAAGTCTTGGTCCGGCGTCGGTTGCTGTCGCCTCTTCCATGACATCAGTGCGCCAGGGGTATAAAAGTTGCAACCGACGCCATTTTCTTCAGCCTTTCTTGCCGCGCATTGCCCGAAGCAAAAGCAGTTTGCAAGTGCCGGTCGGCCGACTCCTGAGATTTTCAAAATTAAGTTTCAGAACCGAAGTCTTCAATAAAGCTAAGTACCCCATTGGGGAAACTTTTTCTTGCTCCAGACCGATGTCAGTAAAAGTTAATAACTGTATTTCTTGTGGGAAGCAAATACCTGATAAGGACTTTCACTCTTACTGTATTCCTTGCCTAGGCCCTGACCACGACATCACTAGTTATCGGTTTTGTGTTAGATTCAATAAATGCACTATTAAATGTCGGTTTGATTTTGTTTTACATTATTTTGGCTGAAGGTTTAATTACATAATGCCGTCGGAACAACCGACGACCGGAATTTATAAAAACGCAAAGACAAAGAAAAGGACAGGCATCCGAGGTCCAAAACCGACGACGAAGCCTCTTCTAGGCCAGTCGCCGGTTCGCCGGTTCTCTGTGAGCCGCTTTCGCAACCCCTGACACCCGCTACCTCAGAGCCACGGGCCGTAACTGACACCCATGTGGAGACTCCGAGGCCTGTGGAAACTCAAGGTATTGGGCCTACGGAAACTATACCCTCAGATGGGTCTGGAGCCGCTGAGCAGGCATCGGCTTCTGAGGGTGTTTTCAGACCTTCACAGCTTACAATTAAGCCCACTACAGCAGCAAAGGCAAAGTCAAAAACACCATTAAAGACAAGGAAACAAGTACAGCATTCTCCAGAACAGTCTTCTATGCCAAAGAAACAGATGCTTAAAATGGCCGAAGACCTAATTACTTTAATCAGGGGTTCCCATCCCCCTACTGACAAAAGGCCTAGGCAAGGCACTGATTTTGATTCCTCTCACCAGGTTTCCATTTCCTCTGATTCCTCTTCTGATCAGGGATATTCTGTCCCTCCCTATGAGGACTCTGATGCAGAAGAGTCCATACCTTCAGCCTCTCCGCCTGAGGATTATTCTTTTGGGGAAACCCTGCACACCATGAGGGAGCATTTCCATTGGGAGAGCCAGGATTATTCAGAATCCAAGAAAAGGCTCAGAGACTTCCTTTTATTGCCTCAGCACAGGCCCCTGGCTATCCCCCCTGTGCTTGATATTGTTGATGATGTTTTTTCTGAATCCAGTCTGTCTCCTGATTCTTTACCCTCTGCACCAGTCAAGCCAGACAGGTACTACAGAGTCCCTGACTCTCATAAATTTCTTTACAAAAATCCCGCTGCAGACCCAGAAACAATTTCTCAGGGTCCTAAAGGGGTTAAGGCTTCCACTGCTAAAACTCCTGTCCCCTCAGATAGGGATTCCAGAGCTCTGGACAGATGGGGGAAAAAAGTTTACACCTGCTACTTTAGCTGTAAGAGCTTTAAACTGTCAATTTCACATGCTTAAATACCAACAGTACCTCATGTCATTGTTAAAACAGAAAATGGTTTTAAATACAGAAGGTCCTGACAGTAAGGAAATGCAGGATTTATTGCATGCAGTTGAACAAGTGGGAAAGCATACTCTGCAGTGTGGTTTTGATTCATTAGAGGCTTCTTGTAGAGCCGCAGTTACAGGCTCTGTTATTCAAAGGCATGCTTGGTTGAAAGAACAAAGTTTACCTGACCATGTTATAGTAAAATTATTGGATGCTCCATTACAGCATGATACTTTGTTTGGTGTTAAGGCAGAAGAGGTGTTAAAGAAAACGGAGGATAAAGCAAAGTCAATGCAGACAGTGAAAGATTTCTTACAGGTTCAACCACCTAGATTTAGGAGAAACTGGCCTTCAAAAAATTGGTCCTTTCCAGTGTCAGACAGGCCACAAAGAGGCAGATACAGATGCCCAAGAATCATATCTCAGCCCCAAGGCTCCTACAGACCTAAGCAAAGGGGTGCTTCAGCCCCCAAAGGAGGGGAAGACAAATCACAACCTTCACAAAATGCCTGGCACCAGTAATTGCATTTTGCAGACAAAAAGGAATTCAAATATATCCCTACTTGGACGACTGCCTTATTCAAGCAGAGAGCAAGGACATTCTTTTAAAGCATCTGGCGTTTGTAAAAAGATTGCTAATTTGCCTAGGGTACACATTAAATGAAAAGAAATCAAAACTAGTGCCCTCTCAAGAGATAATATTCCTGGGTTCAAGCTTAAATACAACTGCCCAGATGGCTTATCTCAAGCCAAACAAACAAAGGCAACTGACTCATTACTTTCAAATGATGGCAACAAAAACCCAGCTCCCTGCAAGAAAAATTCTGCAGGCCCTGGGCTTCATGGCATCCTACATTCTACTAATTCCATATGCAAAACTGCATATGAGGAAACTGCAATGGTATCTAAAAAGTGTTTGGACTCAGCATTGTCACAGCCTGGAGACAATCATAACTTTAATTCCCTGCCTACAACAGGAGTTTCGATGGTGGGCCCAGGTCTGTCACCACAACAAGGGACAGCCTTTCACTTTACCCACAGCCAGGCAGACAATAACAATGGATGCATCGGATTATGCCTGGGGGACACATATGGCAGGAAAATGTATTCAGGGCACGTGGCCCAAGGAACAAATGCATCTTCACATCAATCAAAAAGAGATGCTAGCTGTACAGAATGCCCTGACAGCTTTAGAGGACCTACTACATCCAGGACAACTATTAATAAAGACGGACAATACCACAGTTATGTGGTACATAAACAAGCAAGGGGGCACACATTCCTACCCCCTATGCAGGCAAGCCATGACTATGTGGAACACAGCACTGACCTATCAAGTACATGTGCAGGCACAATTCCTGCCAGGAACAAAAAATACACTGGCAGATGAACTAAGCAAAAATCTCATGGATCCTCACGAATGGAAACTAAATCCACAGGTGTTCAGCATGATAACGAGGAAATGGGGACGCCCAGACATAGATCTTTTTGCCTCCTCTCACAATTACCAAATACAGAAATTCTGCACAAGAACTTATCACTCTCAAGCATGGAAAGTGGATGCTCTATCATTCAGCTAGAAAGGCCTGACAGTCTATGCCTTCCCTCCGATGCCTCTCCTTACCAAGCTAGGCCAAAAATGATCCTGATTGCCCCAGACTGGCCACGCCAGCACTGGTACCCAATCCTAAAGAGCTTGTCTCAAGGCCCAACTTGGCCTCTACCTCATATTCCTCATCTTCTGACACAACAAAACAATCAGGTTCTGCACAGTCAACTCAGAACCTTAAATCTGGCAGCATGGCAGATAATGTAGCCACTCAGACTGCACCTCTCTATAAAGCTGTTATGGTTGTCATTTTAGAAGCCAGGAGGCCCAGCACTAGGAAATCTTATGCAGAAAAATGGAAGAGATTCTGTGCTGGGAACCAGACACAAGGGCTCAAACCACTTGTCCCTAATATACCTCAGATTTTACAATACCTAACTGAGATGCTGGACAAAGGCCTATCTTTCTCATCAATTAAGATCCATGCCTCTGCCATTTCAGCTCATTACAATACAGAACCTCCTATTTTTTCACATCCTCTACTACGACAGTACCTCAGAGGGGCAAAAAGTATAAGACCTCCAAGGAGAGCACCAGTACCAACTTGGGATTTCAACTTTGTTTTAGAAAAACTCACACTACTCCTTTTGAACCAGCCAGCACAGCTGATCTAAAATTCTTATCATGGAAAACTGCTCTGCTCCTAGCAGTAACTTCAGCAAGAAGAGTCTCAGAGTTACAGGCATTAATGGCTGTGGAACCTTTCCTCATTTTTCATCAGGACAGGGTCACTCTTAGGACAAACCCGACATTCATGCCAAAAGATGTCTCCAATGTGGCCTTGAACCAAACCATTCATTTACCTACTTTCTACCCAAAGCCCCAGAATAAAGGGGAGAGACTTCTGCACACTTTGGATATACACAGACAGCTATGATTCTGCTTGGACAGAACAAAAGCTTTCAGAAAAACTGAGCAACTGTTTGTAGTCTATGCTGCAGGATCACAAGGAAAGCATGTTACAAAGCAGACAATTTCAAAAATGGATAGGCCACTGCATCCGTTTCTGTTATGCACAACATGGCAAATCAGTGCCTAAGGGCATTAGGCTCCATTCTACAAGAGCAGCAGCCACTTCATCAGCTTTTCTCAGAGGAGTACCAACCAAAGACATTTTAGAAGCTGCAACCTGGAGCTCAGTGCACACTTTCACCAAGCACTACCACTTACCTCTCTACTCTAAATCCAGGGCAGGCTTTGCCACTGCAGTTCTGCAGGGCCTGGTAGCCTCTCCAAATCCAGTTTAGACCCAGCCGCCCAACCTCAGCTTTAGGATTCTACCCAAGTGTAATGAGTACAACAGTGAAACACGATGAACATAGTACAGTTGTGTACCTACCATAAATGTAGATGTTCGAGTGTATTCACTGTTTCAGCCAGGTTACCCACCCACCATCCCCCTTTTCATTGCTGGGACTTTTCTGTACTTCTCAACTCTATACAACCTATGTGGTGTATTTGCTTGTAGATGAAGGAAATGTTTATAGTAATATATGCATGTTTTTTGGCACAATTTTATTTTTCCAGCCTTCCTATCTGGGGGCACCTAACATCTGGGGCAAGAAAAACTGAAGAAAATGGCGTCGGTTGCAACTTTTATACCCCTGGCGCACTGATGTCAGGGAAGAGGCGACAGCAACCGACGCCGGACCAAGTCTTTGGAACTCGGGTCGACTGTGGGTCGCCTGCCAGCAGGATATCCCAAGTGTAATGACTGCAACAGTGAATACACTCGAACATCTACATTTATGGTAGGTACACAACTGTACTTTACTGATAAAGACAGACAACACTACGGACATGTGGTACATAAACAAGCAGGGAGGTACACATTCCTATCCCCTCCGCCGACAAGCAATGACATTATGGGATACAGCATTGGCTTTTCAAGTTCACCTGCAAGCACAATTCCTGCCAGGAAAAACAAATACTCTGGCAGACGAACTAAGCAGAAACCTCATGGATCCCCATGAATGGAAACTGGATCCGCAAGTCTTCAGCATGATAATAAGGAAATGGGGATGTCCAGACATAGATCTATTTGCCTCCCCTCACAACTGTCAATTGCAGAGATTTTGCACAAGGATTTATCACAAGCAAGCATGGAAAGTGGACGCCCTATCATTCAGCTGGAAAAATCTAACAGTATATGCTTTTCCCCCACTGCCTCTCCTTCCCAGAGTACTCCTAAAGGTCAGACAAGAGAAGCCAAAAGTGATACTGATTGCACCAGACTGGCCACGCCAGCACTGGTACCCAATCCTAAAGAGCTTGTCTCAAGGTCCAGCATGGATATTGCCTCAAACTTCTCACTTGCTGACCCAACAAAACAATCAGATCCTGCACAGCCAACTCAGGACCTTAAATCTGGCTACATGGCGGATAATGTAGCCATTCAGAACACTCCTCTTTCAAAAGCTGTTATGGATGTTATCTTGGAGGCCAGGAGGCCCAGTACCAGAAAATCTTATGCAGAAAAATGGAAGAGATTCTGTGCTTGGAACCAGGAACAAGGCATTGACACGTCTGTACCAAATATTCCTCAGATTTTACAATACCTAACTGAGATGCTGAACAAAGGCCTTTCTTTTTCATCAATTAAGATTCATGCCTCTGCCATTTCAGCACATTACAGTACGGAACCACCTATCTTTTCTCATCCTTTAATAAGGCAGTACCTCAGTGGGGCCTAAAACATTAGGCCTCCAAGGAGAGCACCAATTCTGGCCTGGGACCTCAATTATGTTTTGGAAAAACTCACACTGCCTCCTTTCGAGCCAGCATCAACAGCGGATATAAAATTCTTATCCTGGAAAACAGCTCTGCTCCTAGCAATAACCTCTGCAAGGCGAGTCTCGGAGTTACAAGCACTCATGGCTGTGGAACCTTTCATCATTTTTCATCCAGACAGGGTTTCTCTGAGGACAAACCCTACATTTATGGCTAAGGTGGTGTCCAGTGTGGCCCTCAACCAAACCATTCACTTGCCTACCTTTTGCCCAAATCCACAGAACAAGGGTGAGAGAATTCTGCATTCTTTGGACATACACAGGCAGTTGCGCTTCTACTTGGACAGAACTAAAGCTTTCAGAAAGACTGAGCAACTTTTAGTGTCATATGCTGCAGGATCACAAGGAAAGGCTATCTCAAAACAGACTATTTCTAAATGGATAGGCCATTGCATCCATTTCTGCTATTTTCAACATGGCAAATCAGTGCCTAAGGGTGTTAGGCTTCATTCCACCAGAGCATCAGCCACTTCAGCAGCCTTCCTCAGAGGAGTACCAACCAAAGATATCTTAGAGGCTGCAACTTGGAGTTCAGTGCACACCTTTACAAAGCACTACCACTTGCCTCTCTACTCTCAGTCCAGAGCAGGCTTCGCCACTGCAGTTCTGCAGGGCCTCATAGCCTCTCCTAATCCTATTTAGCCCAGCCACCTATCCTCAGCTTTGGATTCTACCCAAGTGTAATGAGTGCAACAGTGAAACACGATGAACATAGTACAGTTGTGTACCTACCATAAATGTAGATGTTCAATTGTATTCACTGTTGCAGTCAGGTTACCCACCCACCATCCCCCTTTTCATTGCTGGGACTTTTTTGTACTTTTCAACTCTATACAACCTATGTGGTGTATTTGCTTGTAGATGAAGGAAATTTTATAGTAATATATGCATGTTTTTTGGCACAATTTTATCTTTCCAGCCTTCCTATCTGGGGGCACCTGACATCTGGGGCAAGAAAAACTGAAGAAAATGGCGTCGGTTGCAACTTTTATACCCCTGGCGCACTGACGTCAGGGAAGAGGCGACAGCAACCGACACCAGACCAAGTCTTTGGAACTCGGGCCGACTGCGGGTCGCCTGCCAGCAGGATATCCCAAGTGTAATGACTGCAACAGTGAATACACTCGAACATCTACATTTATGGTAGGTACACAACTGTACTTTACTGATAAAGACAGGCAATACTACGGTCATGTGGTACATAAACAAGCAGGGAGGTACACATTCCTACCCCCTCTGCCGACAAGCAATGACCTTATGGGACACAGCATTGGCTTTTCAAGTTCACCTGCAAGCACAATTCCTGCCAGGAAAAGCAAATACTCTGGCAGACGAACTAAGCAGAAACCTCATGGATCCCCACGAATGGAAACTGGATCCACAAGTCTTCAGCATGATAATAAGGAAATGGGGATGTCCAGACATAGATCTATTTGCTCCCCTCACAACTGTCAATTGCAGAGATTTTGCTCAAGGATTTATCACAAGCAAGCATGGAAAGTGGACGCCCTATCATTCAGCTGGAAAAATCTAACAGTATATGCTTTTCCCCCACTGCCTCTCCTTCCCAGAGTACTCCTAAAGGTCAGACAAGAGAAGCCAAAAATGATACTGATTGCACCAGACTGGCCACGCCAGCACTGGTACCCAATCCTAAAGAGCTTGTCTCAAGGTCCAGCATGGATATTGCCTCAAACTTCTCACTTGCTGACCAAACAAAACAATCAGATTCTGTACAGCCAACTCAGGACCTTAAATCTGGCAGCATGGCAGATAATGTAGCCATTCAAAACACTCCTCTTTCAAAAGCTGTTATGGATGTTATCTTGGAGGCCAGGAGGCCCAGTACCAGAAAATCTTATGCAGAAAAATGGAAGAGATTCTGTGCTTGGAACCAGGAACAAGGCATTCACACGTCTGTACCAAATATTCCTCAGATTTTACAATACCTAACTGAGATGCTGAACAAAGGTCTTTCTTTTTCATCCATTAAGATTCATGCCTCTGCCATTTCAGCACATTACAATACGGAACCACCTATCTTTTCTCATCCTTTAATAAGGCAGTACCTCAGAGGGGCCAGAAACATTAGGCCTCCAAGGAGAGCACCAATTCCGGCCTGGGACCTCAATTATGTTTTGGAAAAACTCACACTGCCTCCTTTCGAGCCAGCATCAACAGTGGATATAAAATTCTTATCCTGGAAAACAGCTCTGCTCCTAGCAATAACCTCTGCAAGGCGAGTCTTGGAGTTACAAGCACTCATGGCTGTGGAACCTTTCATCATTTTTCATCCAGACAGGGTTTCTCTGAGGACAAACCCTACATTTATGCCTAAGGTGGTGTCCAGTGTGGCCCTCAACCAAACCATTCACTTGCCTACCTTTTACCCAAATCCACAGAACAAGGGTGAGAGAATTCTGCATTCTTTGGACATACACAGGCAGTTGCGCTTCTACTTGGACAGAACTAAAGCTTTCAGAAAGACTGAGCAACTTTTAGTGTCATATGCTGCAGGATCACAAGGAAAGGTTATCTCAAAACAGACTATTTCTAAATGGATAGGCCATTGCATCAGTTTCTGCTATTTTCAACATGGCAAATCAGTGCCTAAGTGCGTTAGGCCTCATTCCCCCAGAGCAGCAGCCACTTCAGCAGCCTTCCTCAGAGGAGTACCAACCAAAGATATCTTAGAGGCTGCAACTTGGAGTTCAGTGCACACCTTTACAAAGCACTACCACTTGCCTCTCTACTCTAAGTCCAGAGCAGGCTTCGCCACTGCAGTTCTGCAGGGCCTCATAGCCTCTCCTAATCCTATTTAGCCCAGCCACCCATCCTCAGCTTTGGATTCTACCCAAGAGTAATGACTGCAACAGTGAAACATGATGAACATAGTACAGTTGTGTACCTACCATAAATGTAGATGTTCGAGTGTATTCACTGTTGCAGTCCAGGTTACCCACCCACCACCCCCCTTCTCTTTGCTGGGACTTATCTGCACTTTATCCTATACAACCGTTTTGGTGTATTTGCTTGTAGATGAAGGAAATGTTATTTTTGTGCATGCATTTCTTATTGGTATATTTTTCAGCCTACCTATTTGGGGCACCTGGCATCCGGGGCAAGAAAAACTGAAGAAAATGGCGTCGGCTGCATCTTTTATACCCCTGGCGCACTGACGTCAGGGAAGAGGCGACAACAACCGACGCCAGACCTAGACTTTGGAATTCTGGCTGACTGAGGGTAGCCTGCCAGCAGGATAACCCAAGAGTAATGACTGCAACAGTGAATACACTCGAACATCTACATTTATGGTATGTACACAACTGTATTTTCTTTGTGTTTCACTGTTGCAGTCATTACATTTGGGTAATCTGCTGGCAGGTTGCCCTCAGTCGGCATGAATTTCAAAGTCTTGGGTCCTGCGTCGGTTGCTGTCTTCTCTTCCATGACGTCAGGCCATCAGGGGTATAAAACATGCAGCCAACTCCATTTTCTTTAGTCTTTCTTGCTGCGCGGTGCCCGAAGCAGAAGCATTTCGCAAGTGCCGGTCGGCCGACTACTGAAATATTCAAGTTTGAGTTTCAGAACCGAAGTCTTCACTAGAGCTAAGTACCCCGTTGGGGAAACCTTTTTCTTGCTTTTTACCGATGTCAGAAAAAGTTAATAATTGTATTACTTGTGGGAAGCAAATACCTCATAAGGATTTCCATTTATACTGTATTTCTTGCCTAGGCCCTGATCACAACATGCCTGGCTGTCGGTTCTGTGCTAGATTTAACCAACCACTATTAAGCACTGTATATTTTTGCATCAAAGTATTTTGGAAACAGATTTAACTACCCAGAAATGTCGTTGGATAGCAATCCGACTACCGGAGTACATAAAAAACGCAAAGAAGAGGACAGAGAAAGGCAGTCGAGATCCAAAACCGACGACGAAGCTTCGCCGGTACTCAGTGAGGCGCTTTCGCAGCCCCTGATAACCACTACCTTCGAGTCGCAGGCCTCTACCAACACCCATATGGAGTCCGGCATGCCACAAGATACTCAAGGTATTGGACCGACGGATTTGTCTCCCTCGGATGGGTCTGGAGCCGCTGAGCAGGCACCGGCTTCTGAGGGTGTATTCAGACCTCAACATTTGTATATCAAACCGACGACAGCTACAAAACCAAAGACAAAAGCAACTTCTAAAACTAAAAACCGACGCATGAGCCACGTGCACAGGCCTCTATGCCTAAAAAACAGATGATCAAAATGGCTGAAGACCTTATTACCTTGATCAGGGGTACCCATCCTCCTCCAGATAAGAGGCCTAGGCAAGACACTGATTATGAATCTTCAGATCAGGTTTCTATTTCTTCTGATTCCTCTTCTGATCAGGAATTACCTATATCTCCCTATGAGGATTCTGATGCTGAGGAGTCTATTCCATCTGCATCTCCACCTGAGGACTATTCATTTGGAGAAACCTTGCATACTTTGAGGGAGCATTTTCACTGGGAGAGTCAAGACTTCTCATAATCAAAAAAGAGGCTCAGGGATTTCCTTCTTCTCCCTCAGCACAAGCCTTTAGCCATTCCCCCTGTTTTAGACATTGTGGATGATGTGTTTTCGGAGTCAAGTCTGACCCCTAATTCCTTACCTCCGGCTCCCAGTAAGCCTGACAGATATTACAGGGTCCCTGACTCACATAAATTTTTATTTAGAAACCCTACTGCTGATCCTGAAACTATTTCACAGGGCCCAAAGGGAGTTAAGGCCTCAACAGCAAAAAATCCTACCCCTTCTGACGAAGATTCAAGGGCACTAGACAGATGGGGAAAAAAGGTTTATACTTCTGCAACCTTGGCAGTCAGGGCCTTAAACTGTCAATTTCATATGCTTAAGTACCAACAACATGTTATGGGGTTGCTGAAACAGAAAATGATGTTGATTTCAGAATGTGCAGAAAATAAAGAATTGCAGGAATTATTGCATGGAGCTGAACAAGTTGGAAAGCATACTTTGCAATGTGGTTTTGATTCTTTAGAGGCCTCCTGCAGGGCCGCAGTTACTGGATCTGTGATTAGAAGGCATGCCTGGTTAAAGCAACAAAATTTGCTTGACCATGTTAAAGCTAAATTGTTAGATGCACCTTTACAGCATGATTCTCTGTTTGGTATTAAGGCAGAAGAGGTTTTAAAGAAAATGGAAGACAAAGCTAAGTCTATGCAAACTGTTAAAGACTTCTTACAAGTGCAGCCACCAAGATTCAGTGGACACTGGCCTACAAAAAATTGGTCCTTTCCTGTGTCAGACAGAGCTGAAAGGGGCAAATCCAGATGCCCTAAGGGTTCCAGATACCAGGCGCAAGACTCATATAGGTCAAAGCAATGGGGCGCATCCACCTCCAAATCTGGAGGAGATAAAGCGCAAACCTACAGGAAGCAATCCCAATGACTTCCCTCTGCCTACACCAAGCACTTATCTTTTTGCAGCACCCATAGGGGGAAAATTAGCACTTTTTGTTCAAAATTGGCAATTAATAACCCAGGACAAGTGGGTACTAAACATTGTATCACAGGGATACAGATTCCATTTCTACACTCTGCCAATGGCAAATGGTTAGCCAGATCTGCCAAAAAATCAATGGGCAGAGGCACAGAAACAGGTTACGTCACTCATGGATATGAGGGCCATTCAGACAGTACCAGAACAGGAAAAAGGACAAGGTTTTTACTCAAGACTGTTCTTGGTACCCAGAAAGGACAAGGCCTGGCGGCCACTGCTGGATTTATCGATTTTGAACACATACCTGGACATTCCAAAATTCAAAATGCTGACTTTGCAGCAGCTTCTGCCCATGCTGGGCAAGAATGCTTGGCTGGAGACTTTAGACCTAAAAGAGGCATACCTGCATGTCCCAATAAGACAATCGTGCAGAAGTTACCTCAGATTCAAGGCTGGCTTAATGCGTTACCAATTCTCTGCACTGCCCTTTGGCTTCTCTACTGCGCCCAGAGTCTTTACAAAGTGCCTGGCACCAGTAATTGCATTTTGCAGACAAAGAAGCATACAAATATATCCTTACTTGGATGACTGTCTCATTCAAGCAGAGAACAAAGATACTCTTCTGCGACACCTGGCGTTTGTGAAAAGGCTTCTAACATGCCTAGGGTACACAATAAATTAAAATAAATCACAACTGGTACCCTCTCAAAAGATAACATTCCTGGGTGCAAGCTTGAATACAATTGCCCAGATGGCTTACCTCACGCCAGACAAACAAAGGCAACTGACTACTTAATTCAAACTGATGGCAACAAAAGCACAGTCTTCTGCAAGACAAATTCTGCAGGCTCAGGGCTTCATGGCATCCTCCATCCTACTAATTCCATATGCAACCAGAAAGAGATGCTAGCTGTTCAAAATGCCCTAACAGTCTTCAATGACTTACTTCACCCAGGACAACTACTGATAAAGATGGACAACACCACAGTCACGTGGTATATAAACAAGCAAGGGGGCACACACTCATACCCCCTTTGCAGATTAGCCATGGCACTGTTGGACACAGCTTTGACCTACCAAATACATCTTCAAGCTCAATTCCTGCCAGGAAAACAAAACACTCTGGCAGACGATTTAAGCAGAAACCTTATGGATCCTCACGAGTGGAAACTAAATCCACAAGTCTTCAGCATGATAACAGAGAAATGGGGGAGCCCAGACATAGATCTATTTACCTCTCCTCAAAATTATCATTTGAAAAGATTCTGCACAAGGACTTATGGCAGACAAGCATGGAAAGTGGACGCCCTATCCTTCAGTTGGAAAAACCTATCAGTTTATGCCTTTCCTCCACTGCCTCTTCTACCCAAGGTCCTCCTAAAAGTCAGACAAGAGAAGCCAAAGATGATATTAATTGCCCCAGACTGGCCCCGCCAATACTGGTGCCCAATCCTAAGGAACTTGTCTCAATACCCAGCTTGGACCTTGCCTCAACGACCACAACTACTGTCCCAGCAAAACAATCAGATCCTGCACAATCAACTACAGACTCTGAACCTGGCAGCATGGTTAATCATGTAATCATACAAATGATACCTGTCAGTAAAGCTGTGATGGATGTCATTTTGGAAGCCAGAAGGCCTAGTACTAGAAAATCTTATGCTGACAAATGGAAGAGATTCTGTGCTTGGAATCAAGCACAAGGAACTGATACAGCAGAACCACATATTCCTCAGATATTACAATACTTGACTGAGATACTTGACAAAGGCCTATCTTTCTCATCAATCAAAATCCATGCCTCTGCCATTTTGGCACATTACAATACAGAGCCACCAATCTTTTCTCATCCTTTAATAAAGCAGTATCTTAGAGGAGCCAAAAATTTAAGGCCTCATAGAAGATCACCATTACCTGCATGGGACCTCAATTATGTGTTGGAAAAGCTCACCATGCCTCCATTTGAACCAGCGGCTACCGCTGATATAAAGTTCTTATGGAAGACAGCTCTGGCTACAAGCAATTACTTCAGCAAGATGAGTTTCAGAGCTACAGGCCCTCATGGCTGTAGAGCCTTTTATCATATTTTACCCAGACAGGGTGTCTCTGAGGACAAATCCTACTTTTATGCCTAAAGTGATTTCCATTGTGGCTCTTAACCAAACAATTAATCTGCCAACTTTTTATCCAAATCCGCAGAACAAAGGGGAGATAATTCTGCATTCCTTGGACGTACAGAGCTAAGACTCTACTTGAGCAGGACTAAAGCTCTAAGAAAAACTGAGCAATTACTAGTGTCATATGCTGCAGGATCAGAAGGAAAGGCTATTTCAAAGCAGACAATTTCAAAGTGGATAAGCCACTGCATCCGTTTCTGCTACTTACACCATGGTAAACCTGTGCCCAAGGGCATTAGGTCTCATTCCACCAGAGCTGCAGCTACTTCAGCAGCCTTTCTCAGGGGAGTACCAACAAAAGACTTTCTAGAGGCTGCTACTTGGAGTTCTGTTCACACCTTTGCAAAGCATTACCATTTGCCTCTTTAAGTCCAGGGCAGGCTTTGCCACTGCAGTGCTGCAGGGCCTTATAGCCGCACCTAATACTGTTTAGCTCCAGCCTCCCAACCATAGCTTTGGGATTCTACCCAAATGTAATGACTGCAACAGTGAAACACGAAGAACATAGTACAGTTGTGTACACTTACCGTAAATGTAGATGTTCGAGTGTATTCACTGTTGCAGTCCAGGTTACCCTCCCGCCATCCCCCTGTCATTCTAAAGTTCATCTTTCCTTCTCTATCTTCTACAACCTATGTGGTGTATTTGCTTGTAGATGAAGGTAAAGTTTATATTAATGTATGTATATATATTTATATAATATTGCTACTTTTTTGGGGCACCTGACATCGAGGGCAAGAAAAACTAAAGAAAATGGCGTCGGCTGCATGTTTTATACTCCTGACAACCTGACGTCATGGAAGAGAAGACACAAACGACGCAGGACCCAGGACTTTGGAATTCAGGCCGACTGAGGGCAACCTGCTAGCAGATTACCCAAATGTAATGACTGCAACAGTGAATACACTCGAACATCTATATTTATGGTAAGTGTACACAACTGTACTTTTTGATTACTCTTTCAGAGTCATGTTTGCTGTGGAATTCAAAAGAACATCCTCGCAACTGGCCACTCTTTTGTCCACATCCAATGCTTCGATGAGGTTGATCTTTCGCACAGCTGAAGGCATCTGATGAGCAGCTGGCTCTGGCATTTTCATAAGGAGACATGCGCAGCTTTGGGACTTTGCAGAACCTTTTAATTCGTCTTTTATTAATGTCCCCTTTGATGGCACTTCCCTGTTTGGGCCATCAGTTAAAGAGATGCTGACCTGTAGAGAGCAAGAGGGAAAGACTCTTTCTGCCATAGGAATCAAGTTTTCTACGCCTCAACGAACCATTTCTAGGAATCATAGAGGTGCTAAGAAGATGTGGTTCTGCAAATCTCAAGGTCATAGGTTCATAGGATATTACTAGGCTAACAGCTTAAGAGCCCTTACAAGCCTAGCCAATATAACCCAGGTTTAGCCAATATATGGCCCTTGGGGCAAGAGGATGGCATGGGTTTGTGCCTGTGCTTTGAGTATTTTACAGATTGCCTCTGTTCATAAGAGACACAGGTGCTACCCCAGGTGTGAATTTACGATTCCCCCATCCATTAGGTGTTGCAGAGGTGCAGCGGTTAATATTGTTGCTTCACAGCAAGAGGTTCTCCAGTTCAGTTCTCGGCTGGGGTACCTTCTATGCAGAGTCTGAATGTCCTGCATGCATTTGTGTGGGTTTCCTCCAGGTACTCTGGTTTCCTCCCACAGTCCAAAGACATGTATCTGGAGCGTTTCTCCCTGGGACGCTGCTGAAAATAGGCTCTGTCTTAATCAGACTCTCCCGTCAACAAATGTTAAATAAAAATTCCATGAATAGGAAGCCTGTTCCAAAGAAGGGGCAATCTCTGAGACACATATGTCTCTCCAGCTTGTTTGATTTGATTAACTAAGTTTGGATCCCTGGATTGGGTGACCCTCATGCTGTTTGACTTGCAGATGTGTAGCAGTTCCATCAGGGCTGGGTTTTGGAGTGCCTTGTACATCAGGCATAAGTCACTCCTTAATAGTCAGTAGGAGACAGAGTAAAGGGATAGGCCTTTTACTTTGCCTGCATGGGACATGATGTTTACACCCTGAATTTTCTTTGTGAGGAACCACTGAGATTGCTCCAGCTACTGTAAGTGCCTAGTGAAGTACATACCAAAAATCCCATTGTACTCTATTATTGGTCTAATAAGGGCTGAGTACAGTGGGACTATAATTTCCCTGGATCTGGATGCCATACATGTAGATATTTATATGTTGTGGCACAGAGAAGGGCTTCCTCACAACTATGGACACATGGAGGTCAAAGTTCAGGCTACTGTCTATCTGTGTATCTAGATCTGTCACCTCTGAATCCACTCTCAGAGGTGTGCTATTGATGCAATGTGCATTTTCATTTCACATTTAGTTTTAGGTCATGGCTCTGGCACCAATAATTTCTCAGATCTAGACCCTCCTGAAGGCTATCTACAACATTGGTGGATTCTGTGATGTTCATCGTGTTACACTGCTGCAGTCATTACACTTGGGTTATCCTGCCGTCAGGCGGTTCCCCAGACGGCCTGAGTTCCAAAGTCTTGGTCCGGCGTCGGTTGCTGTCGCCTCCTCCCTGACATCAGTGCGACAGGGGTATATAAGATGCAGCTGACGCCATTTTCTTCAGTTTTTCTTGCCGCCCGGTGCCCGAAGCAGCAGCAGTTCGCAAGTGCCGGTCGGCCGACTCCTGAGATTTTCATTCCGAATCCAGAACCGAAGTCTTCTACAAAGCTAAGTACCCCATTGGGGAAACTTTCTCTTGCCTCAGACCGATGTCAGTAAAAGTTAATAACTGTATTTCATGTGGGAAGCAAATACCTCATAAGGATTTCCACTCCTATTGTATTCCATGCCTGGGCCCAGACCACGACGTCACTGATTGTCGGTTTTGTGCTAGGTTTAACAAACGTACTATTAAACGTCGGTTTGATTTTGCACGACATTATTTTGGCAGAAAATTCAATTGCACCATGCCGTCGGAACTCCTGACCACAGGATTACATAACAAGCGCAAAGACAAGGACAGGCATCCGAGGCCCAAAACTGACGACGAGGCCTCTTCTAGGCCGGTCGCCGGTTCACCGGTGTTCAGCGAGGCGCCTACGCAGCCCCTGACAACCGGTTCCACAGAACTACAGACTGCATCCGTCTCCCACGTGGAGCTTGCTGGGTCTTCGGACGCTAAATGTTTTCATCCTACTGAAATTAACCCATCTGAGGGTACCGAAGTAGCTGAGCAATCCAGAGCCTCAGAGGGTGTCTTCAGACCTACTCAGTTAACTATTAAACCCTCTACTAAGTCCAAGGCCCCCTTAAAAACAAAGAAACAGATTCAGCATTCTCCAGCACAGGCTTCCATGCCTAAGAAACAAATGCTCAAAATGGCCGAAGACCTAATCACCCTGATCAGGTGGTCCCATCCCCCTCCTGATAAAAGGCCCAGACAGGAGGCAGACTATGAATCTTCCGACCAGGTGTCCATTTCTTCAGATTCATCCTCAGACCTAGGATATCCCTTACACCCTTATGAGGATTCTGATGCTGAGGAATCAATTCCATCAGCCTCTCCGCCTGAGGATTACTCCTTTGGGGAGACATTACATACCATGAGGGAGCACTTCCATTGGGAAGGCCAGGATTACTCAGAATCCAAGAAAAGGCTCAGAGACTTCCTTTTATTGCCTCAACACAGACCCCTTGCTATTCCGCCAGTGTTGGATATTGTGGATGATGTCTACACTGAATCCAGCTTAAACCCTGACTCCTTACCTCCAGCCCCTGTTAAACCCGATAGATATTGCAGAGTTCCTGACTCTCACAAATTTCTGTATAAAAGCCCTATTGCTGACCCTGAAACTATTTCTCAGGGACCCAAAGGGATTAAAGCCTTATCAGCAAAAAACCCAGTTCCCTCTGACAGAAATTCCAGAGCATTAGACAGATGGGGAAAGAAAGTATATACGTCTGCAACCTTAGCAATGAGAGCCTTAAATTGTCAGTTTTACATGCTAAAATATCAGCAATTTTTGATGTCTTAGTTAAAACAAAAAATGCTTCCAGATTCAGATCCTCCTAATTTTAAAGAAATGCAGGATTTATTGCATGCAGCGGAACAAGTGGGAAAGCATACTTTGCAATGTGGTTTTGATTCTTTAGAGGCCTCCTGTAGAGCAGCAGTTACAGGCTCTGTCATTAGAAGGCATGCTTGGTTAAAAGAACATACGTTGCCAGATCATGTTAAGGCAAAATTATTGGATGCACCTTTACAGCAGGATGTGTTATTTGGAGTTAAGGCAGAAGAGGTATTAAAGAAAATGGAGGATAAGGCAAAATCTATGCAAATGGTAAAGGATTTCTTACAGGTTCAGCCATCAAGATTTAGCAGAAATTGGCCAACAAAGAATTGGTCCTTTCCGGCTACAGACAGACCTCAAAGAGGCAGATACAGACGTCCGAGAGGTAGAGGTCAACCACAAGGTCCTTACAGGCCTCGACAATGGGGTGCACCAGGCCAGAAAGAAGGGGAAGACAGGCCCCAACCATATAAAAAGCAGCCTCAATGACTTCCCATTACAGCTGCCAGACAATTCTCTCTTGGCAGCCCCCTTGGGAGGAAAACTAGCACTTTTCTATCACAATTGGCATTGGATCACCAAAGACAAATGGGTTCTCAACATTGTATCTCAAGGTTACAGGTTCCACTTTCGCACTCTGCCAAGGTTAAAAGGAATGCCAAATCTGCCACCAAATCAATGGGCAGAGGCTCAAAAACAAATTACAGCACTCATGGAAATGAGAGCTATTCAAGAGGTACCACCACCAGAGCAAGGACAAGGATTTTATTCAAGACTCTTTCTGGTTCCCAGAAAGGACAAAGCCTGGAGGCCCATTCTGGATCTTTCTTCTCTAAACACATACCTGGATGTTCTGAAATTCAAAATATTAACACTACAGCAGCTTCTTCCCATGCTGGGCAAGAAAGCTTGGCTCGTGACTTTGGACCTCAATGAGGCATACCTGCATGTCCCTATCAGACAAAGCTGCAGAAGATACCTCAGATTCATAGCAGGTGCAATGCACTATCAATTCTCTGCACTGCCCTTTGGCTTATCTACTGCACCCAGGGTCTTTACAAAGTGCCTGGCACCAGTAATTGCATTTTGCAGACAGAAAGGAATTCAGATTTATCTGTACCTGGACGACTGCCTGATTCAAGCAGAGAGCAAGGACAATCTTCTAGAGCATCTGGCGTTTGTAAAACAGTCATTAAGTTGCCTGGGGTACACAGAAAACAAAAAGAAATCAAAACTAGTTCCCTCACAAGAGATAATATTCCTGGGTGCCAGCTTGAACACAACGGCCCAGATGGCTTATCTCACACCAGACAAGCAAGGACAACTGACTCAATACTTTCAATTGATGGCAACAAAAACCCAACTCCCTGCAAGAAATATTCTGCAGGTCTTGGGTTACATGGCATCCTGCATACTACTAATTCCATATGCCAGACTGCATATGAGGAAACTACAATGGTACCTAAAGAATGTATGGTCTCAACACTGTCAAAGTTTGGAAACAGTTATACCACTAATTCCTTGCCTTCAACAGGAGTTTCAATGGTGGGCTCAAGCTTGTAACCTCAACAAGGGACAGCCTTTTACTCAACCCACAGCCAGGCAAACACTGACAACAGATGCATCGGAGTATGCCTGGGGAGCACACATGGCAGGAAAATGTACTCAGGGCAAGTGGCCCACAGAACAAAGGCATCTTCACATCAATCAAAAAGAGATGTTAGCTGTACAAAATGCCCTTATAGCTTTCAAAGACATGCTGCATCCAGGGCAACTGTTACTAAAAACAGACACCACAGTAATGTGGTACATAAACAAGCAAGGGGGCACTCACTCCTACCACCTCTGCAGACAAGCTATGACCTTGTGGATCACAGCTCTAAACTATCAAGTTCATCTTCAAGCACGATTCCTGCCAGGAGAGAAAAACACACTGGCAGACGACTTAAGCAGAAACATCATGGATCCCCACGAATGGGAATTGAATCCACAAATATTCAGAATGATAACACAAAAATGGTGGAGCCCGGACATAGATCTGTTTGCATCCCCAATGAACTGCCAGCTACAGAAATTCTGCACAAGGAGTTACAATCCACAAGCATAGAAAGTGGATGCCCTCTCATTCAGCTGGAAAAACCTGCAAGTATACGCTTTCCCTCCACTACCTCTCCTTCCAAAGCTTCTCATAAAAGCCAGACAAGAAGAGCCAAAGATGATCCTGATTGCTCCAGACTGGCCACGCCAGCACTGGTACCCAATCTTAAGGAATTTAGCTCAAGAACCACCCTGGATATTGCCTCAAATCCCACACCTGCTGACTCAGCACAACAATCAGATACTTCACAGTGAGCTACAGACCTTAAACCTAGCTGCATGGAAAATTCCTTAGTGAAGCAAGTGATGCCTCTCTCCAAAGCTGTTATGGATGTCACTCTGGAGTCCAGAAGGCCTAGTACCAGGAAAGCCTATTCGGATAAATTGAAGAGATTCTGTGCCTGGAAACAGGTTCACAGCCTTGACCCTCTTGTCCCAAACATTCCTCAGATTCTACAATATTTAACTGAGATGCTGGACACAGGTCTCTCTTTTTCATCCATCAAGATCCACGCCTCTGCCATCTCTGCTCACTACAACACGGATCCTCCAATTTTCTCTAATCCGTTGCTAAAACAGTACCTCAGAGGGGCTAAAAACATAAGACCGCCCTGTAGAGCACCTACTCCAACTTGGGACCTCTACTTTGTTTTGGAAAAATTAACTTTACCTCCCTTTGAGCCAGCTAACACAGCAGAATTAAAATATATTTCTTGGAAGACTGCTCTGCTCCTGGCAATAACATCATCTCGAAGAGTTTCAGAATTACAGGCACTAATGGCAGTGGAACCTTTCCTCATTTTCCACCAGGACAGGGTGTCCTTGAGAACTAACCCTACATTTATGCCAAAGGTGGTTTCAAGTGTGGCTCTAAACCAAACTATTCACTTGCCAACTTTTTATCCAGAACCACAGAATAAAGCGGAAAGACTACTGCATTCTTTGGACATTCACAGGCAGTTACGCTTCTACAGGGACAAAACCAAAGCTTTCAGAAAATCTGAGCAATTACTGGTAGCATATGCTGCAGGAGCACAGGGAAAAGCCATTTCAAAACAGACTATTTCAAAATGGATAGGACATTGCATACGTTTCTGCTACACACACCATGGGAAACCTATACCTAGCAGCATTAGATCTCACTCCACCAGGGCAACAGCCACTTCAACTGCCTACCTCAGAAAAGTGCCTACCAAGGGCATTTTGGAAGCAGCAACATGGAGTTCTGTGCATTCCTTCACCAAGCATTACCATCTGCCTTTATACTCTAAATCCAGAGCTGGCTTCGCCACTGCTGTGCTGCAGGGCCTTATAGCCACCCCTAATGCCTTATAGAACCAGCCACCCTACCTCAGCTTTGGGATTCTACCCAAGTGTAATGACTGCAGCAGTGTAACATGATGAACATAGTACAGTTTTGTACCTACCATAAATGTAGATGTTCGAGTGTATACACTGCTGCAGTCCAGGTTACCCTCCCTCCTTCCCCTCTTACCTGCTGGTGCATACCTATGTCTTCAACCCTTTACTACCTATGGGGAGTATTTGCTGGTAACTGAAAGTTGTTGTTTGCTTTTCTTATGTATGTTTTATAGCAATTTGAATTGCCTACCTTTTGGGGGCACCTGACATCTGGGGCAAGAAAAACTGAAGAAAATGGCGTCGGCTGCATCTTATATACCCCTGTTGCACTGACGTCAGGGAGGAGGCGACAGCAACCGACGCCGGACGAAGACTTTGGAACTCAGGCCTACTGGGGAACCGCCTGACGGCAGGATAACCCAAGTGTAATGACTGCAGCAGTGTATACACTCGAATATCTACATTTATGGTAGGTACAAAACTGTACTTTTTCCCCCAGCTTGCAGTTGTTGGTAGACTTTGTCATCTAGAGGCATGCTACATTAGCCTTGACCTCAGTGATGTATATTCTGAACAGAAGTAGTCCCAGCACTGAGCCCTGTGGCACACCACTAGTAACTGGCCTCTTGCAGGATCTGGATTCACCCACTTTAACCACTTGTCCTGTCCATGAGCCAATTGGCTAGCCAACAGGTTATGTAGGGATTTATGCCCAGTTTTGTGAGTTTATAATACCTGAACTGGGAAAGGTGGCAGTGGGACTTTTCCAAGTTCCATGCAGTGATAATTCCTCCAGAGGCAGAGGAGGAAATTCCAATGGCAGATGTCATCCTAAAGGCAGAGGAGGTCTGCAAAATCAGGGCTTTTGGGATTCTTTCTCAGACACCCCTTTTCAGCATTCCTGAAGAGCTGGCCAACTGTCTAACTCTGGAGGCAGTCGGGGGTTGATTGTCCTTGCACCCAGACACCTGGGAAAATATAACACAAGATACTTCGATGCTAAGCATAATATTCAGAGGTTATTATATACCATTTTCCCTTCTTCCTCCTCCCAAAAGGAACAAACTTCCCGACATTCTACCCAGTCAGAGGAAGGCAGCAGCACAAGAGATTCTGAAGCTGCTAGACAAAAGAGTCATCCAAAAGGTCCCTCCAGACCAGATAGGATTCGGAACTTATTCACGCTTCTTTTTAGTGCCAAAGAAAACAAGGGACCTGAGACCTACTCTGGATCTAAGCAATTTAAGTCAGTTTATAACAAAAGCAAAGTTCCGAATGGTCACTGTCCAGTCCATTTTGCCCTCTCTTCGCAAGGAAGATTGGATGTGCTGTATAGATCTTCAGGATGCGTACTATCACATCAAAATAGACAGGTGATCCAGAAGACATCTTCGCTTTTGGCTGGAAATCAGTCACTACCAATTTAGAGCCCCTGCCCGTTGTAGTCACTAGAGCCCCTAGGCTGTTTGCCATGTTCATGGCAGTGGTGGCAGCTGACTTGAAACTCAAAGGATTCCAGGTATTTCCGTATCTAGACGAATGGCTCCTTTACAGCCACCAAGCAGCTACCTTTACACTCCAGGGACTATTTGCTCAAGATTTGCAACTCATTGGGCACAACTAGAAATCATGCCAAGTCAAATATAAACCCAGTACAGAGCCTGGAGTTCATTGGCACTCATCATGATACAGCAAAACAAATAGTATCCTTCCCTCAGCACCACATCTTGATGATAAGGACTGAAGTTAATTTTCTTCTTACTCATTCAACTCCTACTGCAAGGTCAGTACTGCAAGCACTAGGTTCCATGGCAGTGGCCATTATATTCCTTCCTTTGACCCACATTTTTATGCTGATGCTGCAGTGGACACTGTCTGTGCAGTGGTCCATTCTCTACCAACCCCTATCTTATTCAGTGAGGTTCACTCCAGTTTGCAGAAGATGCATCAGTTGGTGGGTGCAGTCTGAGAGTCTACATCTAAGTAGACCCTTTGACCTTCCAGCCCCTATGGCCACAGTGACCACAGATGCTTCTCAGTTGGGATGGGAGGGTATTTCTTGGGAAGAACTACCCAAGGCACGTGGTCCCGCCAAGAGACCAAGTTGCATATCAGTGTCCTGGAGGACAGAGCAGTCTTATTAGCACTGCAGGCCTTTCAAGATGCTCTTCCCTTTGGAACAATTGCAGCTCAGACTGACATGTCTGTAGTGTGGTATGTCAACAAACAAGGAGGATCTCAATCTCGCCCCCTTTGCAGAAAGGCTATGAGAGTATGGGAATGGGAAATCTCTTCAGACCATTTTCTAGTTGTGACACACATTCCAGGGAAAACCAACGTATTAGCAGAAAAGCTCAGCAGATCTATTGTAATGCCCCATGAGTGATCTGTCAATCAATCTGTGGTGGAGGTGATCTTCTGGCACTGGGGCCGTCCTTGCTGCGACCTGTTTGATACTCCCCTCAACAACAAGTGCAGCAAGTACTTCACTCTGATCCCCACTCCGTGAGAGTCAGTGAGAGATGCTCTGATTCACTGTTGCCCCCCAGGTCTCCTTTGTGCTTACCACCTTCCCCTACTTCCCAAATTCTTACAGAAAAAAGGCAGGCTGAAGAGCTCAGTGATCCTCATTACTCCTTTCTGGCCTTGGCAGGTATGGTTCCCCTTCCTATGGTGTCATCTTCATTATCCTCCGTAGATAGTGGAGCCCACTCTGTATCTCCTGTCACACCCATCAGGAATCCAGCATTCCAAAATTCAAGCCATAAGACTAACTGCATGGTTTTCTCCACTTTCAGTATTAGTTAGACAGCCTAGGCTTTCTTCTCCCGTACGCAGTATTAATTTGGCTCTCAAAAAGAATCAGCCAAAAATGTTTACAGAAGCAAATGGAAAAGATTCTCTCTTAGGGCTTTGAATAAAGACATCAACCCTTTTTCTGCCGCATTTGCTGTGATTCTGCAGTTCTTAACAATGCTGTTTAAGGAAGGAGTTACTTTTTCTACTGCTAAACTTCAACTAGCAGCTGTCTCCAATTTTCATACCAGCAACAGACATGATGTCCTTCATGGATGCATCTGCAGTCATAACAAATGGGTTGTCCTGTCGTCAGGCAGCCCTTCGGTCGGCCGGATTCCAAAGTCTGGGTCCGGCTTCGGCTGATGTCGCACTTCACCCGACGTCATCTCTGCTGGTCTTCGGGTATAAAGGCATCAGCCGACGCCATTTTCCTCAGTCTTTCTTGCCGTGTGGCGCCCGAAGCAGAAGCTGTTCGCAAGTGCCGGCCGGTCAGATCCAGAGATTACTACTACCGAATACTACTTCGAAGACTTCTAAAAAGCTAAGTACCCCGTTGGGGACTCTTTCTTGCCTCAGCCGATGTCAGAAAAAGTCAATAACTGTTTAACTTGTGGGAAACAAATACCTCATAAAGATTTCCACTCTTACTGTCTGCCTTGCTTAGGCCCAGACCACGACGTAGCAGCCTGTTCGGCCTGTGCTTCCTTCAACCGACGAACGCTTAGGCGTCGGTCGGAGTTCACTGAACAGTTTTTCGGCTCAGATTTTGCGTACATTATGCCGTCGGATCCTCCGACTACCCAAATTGTTAAAAAACGCAAAGAAAAAGACCGACACGCGGTCCGCGGTTTCGGCCGAAACCACGGTTAAGCAAGCTGCGAGTGTCTCGGTTTCGGCCGAAACCGAGAAAACCGGTCAATCTTCAGCCGAATCCATGACTACTACTGAGGCTCCTGCTACCTTAGTTGAATCGGCCTCAGAAAATTTGCCTACAACTGTGGTTCCTAGTGATTTATCAGACACCATCCCTTTGGATGTCTCTACCCCAGCACGTGGTGCTGCTAGGCCTCCTGCAGCCATGTCTATTAAGGCCTTTGCCAGGGCTAAAGCAGCCAAATCTGCTAAATCAGTGCCTGTTAAGCCCCCTTCACACAGGCCCACTTCAAGTTCACAAATGCTTACTCTGGCAGAAGATTTAATATCCTTAATTAGGGGATCCCAATCTCACCCAGACAGGGCCTCTCAGCCCCCGGAAAAGAGACCTAGAGCAGAGCCCCCCCGAGCCAGTGTCCTCTGATGATTCTGCGGATGACTCAGACATTACAGACCAGCCAGAGGCTCCTTTTTCTACTTATGAAGATTCCGATGCTGAAGAATCCATTCCAGCTGCCTCTCCACCAGAGGAATTTTCCTTTGGGGAAACCTTACATGCCATGAGAGAACAATTCCAATGGCAGGGACAAGATTTTTCAGATTCAAGAAAAAGGCTTAGGACTTTTCTGCACTTACCACAACATAGGCCCTTAGCTATACCTCCTGTACTGCCTGTTGTGGATGATGCATTTAATGATGTTTGCACTGCTGATTCTTTACCTCCAGCCCCTGCCAAACCAGATAGATTTTACAGGGTGCCAGACACTCATCACCACCTATACAAGGCCCCACTTGCAGATCCCGAAACTATATCCCAGGGGCCTAAGGCAGTAGCCTCGACCACAGCAAAAAACCCTATTCCTTCTGAAAGGGAATCCAGGTCCTTAGAGAGTTGGGGAAAAAAGTTTACACCTCTGCTACTCTCTCAGCTAGAGCTTTAAACTGTCAGTTTCATATGATCCAATACCAAGAGTTTATGCTTGATCAGTTAACTAAAAACTGTCCTCTGATGAATCCTTAGATAAGAAATATGTATTAGAAATGGTGAATAACATCCAACAGGTTAGTAACCATTCCTTAAAATGTGGCTATGATGCACTGGAGGCTTCATTTAGATCAGCCATGACTGGCACAGTGATAAGAAGGCATGCATGGTTGAAAGAACAGGTCTTACCGGATCATGTTAAAGCAAAGCTATTAGATGCTCCTATGGATAAGGCCAGTCTATTTGGTACACCTGCCCAGCAAGTAATGAAGAAAATGGATGAAAAGGCAAAATCTGTACAAACAGTTAAAGATTTCTTACAGGTTCAGCCCCCAAGGTTTAGCAGGAACTGGCCTGCCAAAAATTGGTCCTTTCCTGACTCCACAAGATCCCAAAGGGGCAGGAATAGACGCTCTAGAGGCAGAAATCAATCCAGAGGAGGTGCCTACAGAGGACGACAGTGGCAAGGCAATAACCGAGGCACAGACACAACCACTGCCACTGCAACAGGACAATCACAGTGACTTGGCCCTGGCACCGCCTACCAGGGAGCAAATAGCAGCACCTTTAGGCGGAAAGTTAGCCTTATTTTCGAAAAATTGGCACTATATCACAAAAGACAAGTGGATTTTGCAAACCATAGACCAAGGCTACCGGTTCCACTTCCACACCTTACCAGTAAAAAGAGGAATGCCAAACCTACCTCCAAATCAAAAAATAAAAGCTCTACAGCAGATAGCGGAATTAACAAAGATGAGAGCTGTGGAAAGAGTACCAATAACAGAGCAGGGCAAAGGATTCTACTCCAGACTCTTCCTAGTACCAAGAAAAGAGAAAAGTTGGAGACCTATTCTCGACCTGTCCGTCTTAAACACATACATCATTGTCCCGAAATTCAAAATGCTGACCCTACAGCAACTTCTTCCCATGCTGGGCAAGGAGTGTTGGCTGGTAACTCTAGATCTCAAGGAGGCATACCTGCACGTCCCCATTCGACCAAATTGCAGAAGATACCTCAGATTTCTTGCAGGATCAGAGCATTATCAATTCTCAGCATTGCCCTTTGGCTTATCTACTGCGCCCAGAGTATTCACAAAATGCCTGGCATCAGTAATCGCCACTGCAGACTACAGGGAATCCAAATTTATCCATACCTGAACGACTGCCTGTTACAAGCGGACAACAAAAGCAAGCTGACAACAGATTTACAAAGGGTCATTTACTTGCTACAAGCCCTGGGATACACAGTCAATTTACAAAAGTCAAGGCTGATACCATCCCAAACAAGAACATTCTTGGGCGCGGAATTGGACACAGTAAAACAAATGGCATTCCTAACTGCAGAAAAACAAAAAGATCTCCCTCTTTACTTCTTGGCATTAACAAAGCAGAACAAACTAACAGCAAGAAAAGTTCTGCAGGCCTTGGGCTTCATGGCATCATGCATAATCACAACTTAGAAACAGAAATCCCACTAATCCCATGCCTAAAACAGGAGTTCCTATGGTGGGCTCAAGCATGCCAGGCAAATCCAGGCTTACCCTTCCACAACTTTCGAGCAAGCCAAACCATCACAACGGACGCCTCAGACCTAGGATGGGGGGCGCACATGCTGGACAAATGCATACAAGGATTGTGGACTCAAGACCAGCTGCACCTGCACATAAACCAAAACAAAATGCTGCCAGTAAAACTAGCAATCCACAAATTCAGACCATTCCTCAAAGAAGGCCATTTGATGATAAGGACAGACAACACCACAGTCATGTGGTACATCAACAAACAGGGAGGCACTCATTCATACCCCTATGCAGAATGACTTTGGACCTTTGGAATCTGGCTCTCAGCTACAACATCCAGTTACAGGCAATATTTGTGCCGGGAAAAGAGAACACCCTAGCAGACATGTTAAGCAGAAGCACCTCGGATGCTCACGAATGGATGCTACACCCGGACATCTTCAAGGCCATCACAAAGAAATGGGGAATGCCACAAATAGATCTATTCGCTTCCCCACTCAATCACCAGCTCAAAAAATTCTGCACAAGGACATTCCACCCACTTGAATGGAAGGTGGACTCTCTATCCTTCAGCTGGAAAGGCCTAACAGCATATGCATTTCCACCTCTTCCCTTGATGCACAAGGTACTACTGAAAATCAAAGAGGAACGTCCAAGGATAATCCTGATAGCTCCGAATTGGCCAAGACAACACTGGTACCCATTGCTGAGGAGCATGTCTCTGGAGAGAATGTGGTCAATACCCCTGATGCCTTTGATGTTAACTCAGAACAACTACAACATCATGCATCCAAACCTAAAAACCTTGCAACTGACGGCCTGGAACATCACATAGCAGCAACTAACCCAGACCTTTCCCAAAGGGTTAAAGACATTATCCTTGAAGCCCGCAGACCTTCAACAAGAAGGAACTATGCAGGAAAATGGAAAAGGTTTGTCATTTGGAGTACTGAAAGAGGAAAAGATGTGTCGACCATAGATATTGCTAACATTCTGGAGTACTTGGCAGAGCTTCTACATACAGGCCTGTCCTATTCCTCCATCAAGATACATGCATCAGCTATTTCAGCAGAATACAGCTTCGATCCACCTGTCTTTTCGCATCCTCTACTCAGGCAGTTCCTCAGAGGGATCAAGAATGTAAAACCTCCTAGGAAACCACCATTACCAGCATGGGACTTGAACTTTGTGCTAGAAAAGTTGACACTCCCTCCGTTTGAACCAGCAGCAACAGCAGATCTGCAACACCTGTTATGGAAAACTGCTTTCCTACTGGCAATTACCTCAGCAAGGAGGGTTTCGGAACTACAGGCCTTAATGGCAGTGCAACCCTTCCTAATCTTCCATCAAGATAGGGTGTCCATGAGAACTAATCCTACATTTATGCCTAAGGTGGTATCCAGAGTGTCTTTAAACCAGGCAATCCACCTACTTACCCTCTTTCCCAATCCACAAAACAGGGGGGAAAGACTGCTGCATACCTTGGATGTACATAGACAGTTACGCTACTACCTGGACAGAACCAAAAGTAACAGAAAAACTGACCAGCTTTTAGTAGCCTATGCAACAGGAAGGGAAGGAAAAGCAATTTCCAAACAGACAATCTCCAAATGGATAGGAAATTGCATAAGATTCTGTTACTCCTACCATGGAAAACCAATTCCACAGAACATAAGACCTCATTCTACAAGGGCTACAGCCACTACCACAGCTTTCTTACGAGGAGTGGCAACCAAGGACATTATTGAGGCGGCTACTTGGACCTCCGTGCATACATTTGCCAAGCATTATAATTTACCTCTATACTCTAGATCCCGAGCAGGGTTTGCCACTGCTGTACTGCAAGGGATCCTAACTACACCATAATTTTTTCTTCCTCCACCCCTAGTTTGGCTATGGTATTCTACCCATTTGTTATGACTGCAGATGCATCCATGAAGGACATAGTACAGTTTTGTACCTACCATAAATGTAGATGTCCGAACTGGATAGCATCTGCAGTCAGGATTACCCACCCTCCTTCCCCTCTGTGGTACTCCTAGGTATTTACCCTCCTAATAGATAGCTGGGGAGTCTCTTATGGTGTATTTGTTTGTATATATGTACATACATGCTTATTGTTTGTGTTTGCCTT